>NC_028644.1:50224433-50230958 GCF_001406875.1 Solanum pennellii
TGCCTTATGAATTTTTTGGAGAGAAACACTTATGTAGATTTGATTATTCTAGATAGGGTTGATTTTGATATAATTCTTGGTATAACTTGGTTTCTCTAAATTTTGTTATATTAGATTGTAATGCTCTGTGACCTTAGCCAAGCCTCGGATAGATCCACTAGTGTGGGAGGGTGACTATATTTCCATCACAGTTCAAATTTTCTTTTTCTACATGCTAAATGGTTGGTGAGTAAGGCTTGTTTAGCAATCTTGGAACATTGCAGAGATGATAGTTCTAAAATGCCTTCGATCGAGTCTATTGCGATAGTCTATGAGTTTGTGGATGTTTTTCCTGCATACTTATGTGGCATGCTACCAGATAGGATATTGATTTTTGAATTGACTTGTAGCCAAGGACTCGCCCTATTTCCATTCCACTTTATAGAATGGTCCCAGCTGAGTTAAGGGAGATAAAGGACCAACATCAAGAGTTGTTAGATAAAGGTTTTATTAGACCTAGTGCATACTTGGGTTGCTCCTCTTTTATTTGTGAAGAAGAAGGATAATAGTTTTTGCATGTGCATAAACTACATGCAGTTGAATAGGTTAATTATTAAGAGCAAGTACTCCATTCCTTGCAATGATGACTTCATCGATCAGTTAGAGGGTGCTTCTGTCTTCTCTAAAATCGATTTGAGTTTCGGTTAATATCGGGCAATTGACGTGCCAAAGATTGCTTTCCGAAGCATTATGAATTCCTCGTAATGTCTTTTGGGCTTATGAATGCCCCTGCTTCCTTATGAGCCTAATGAACAAATTTTTTAAACCATGTCTAGACCTATTTGTTATTGTAGTCTTTGATTATGTACTGATATACTCAAAGAGCACGAAGAAACATGAGGATTATTTGAGAATTGTATTGGGGTTGTTAACAGAGAAAGGCTTTATACACAAATTCTCTAAGTTTGAGTTTTGGCTTGATTAAATGTCTTTCTTGGGTCACATTAATTTTAAGGATAGAGTTATGGTGGACCCCACTAAGATTGAAGTAGTCAAGAGTTGGGTATGGCCTACTAATGTTTCAGAGGTGAGGAGAAGGTTTGTTGGTTTATCTAGCTACTATCACGATTTGTCAAGGGATTCTCTTTCGTTGCTTCCAAGCATACCAATTTGACCTAGCAGAATGTTCCATTTGTATGGTCAGATGAGTGTGAAGAAATCTTCATTAAAGTCAAAAACATGTTGAATTGCACCGACTCTTGCCTTGCTAGTAGAAGGTAAGAATTCCACAATTTATTATGATGCATCTTATTCTAGTTTGGATGCAGTGCTAATGCAGAGAGGAATGTCATTGATATACTTAAAGGCAATTGAAAGGGCATGAATGTAATTATTTGACCCATGATTTGGAGTTGGCTGCAGTGGTATTTGCATTGAAGCAGTAGAGGCATTATCTATATGGGTTCAAGTGTGAAGTGTATACAAATTATCATAACTTACAATATGTGTTCACTCAGAAGGATTTGAATTAGAGGCAGAAGAGGTGGATGAAGTTATTGAAAAACTATGATATTACTATTTTATATCACCCAGGAAAAGCTAATGTTCAGGTAGATGCCCTAAGTACAAAAACAGGGAGTATGACTATTTAGCCCACTTAGAGGTTTCTAGATGCCCATTGGCTAGAGAGGTTCAAACTATATCTAATTACTTTAAGATGCTTGAAGTACTTGAGAAAGGAGGATTCTTGTCCTGTGAGGAGGCAAGATCCTTTTTTCTTGACAAGATTAAGGGAAAACAATTTGATGATGAGAGGGTGACCAAAATTCGAGATACGGTATTGCGAGAAGAGGCTAAAAAGGTTTTAATTGATGAAAAAGGTGTCTTGATAATTAAAGGGCGGATATTTTTGTCCCCTGTTGATGATTTTACTCATACTATTCTTGTAGAGGCGCATAGTTTGATATATTCCTTAAATCCTAGTGCAACAAAGATGTATCGTAATCTGAGACAATATTATTGTGGAGTAGTATGAAGCGTAACATTATTGATTTTGTTGCTCAATGTCCGAGGCTGAGGGATACTTCAAAGAACGTCTATTCCTGAATGGAAGTGGGAAAGAATTTCAATGGATTTTATGGTTGGTCTTCCATATACAATAGGTAAGTTTGATTCTATTTGTACAATTATCGACAGGTTTAGTAAGTCTCTCACTTCATTCCGGTCAACATGAATTATTATTCAGAGAAATTAGCCAAAATCTATATCTGTGAGATTGTTCGATTGCAAGAAGTTCCAATGTCCATCATATCAAATAGAGGTACACAATTTACTTCTAATTTATGGAGGACCTTGCATACTGAATGTGGTACTAGATTGAATCATTGTATCTCTTTTCACCATTAGACCGATGGGAAGTCTGAGTGAACAATTCAAGTGTAGGAGTATCTGCTCTATGCGTGACTGATAGATTTTGGTGTTCATTGGCATCATTTTTCATTCTTAGAAGAGATTTCATACAAAAATTTTTATCTCGAGTATTGATATTGCCCTATTTGAGGCATTGTATTAGAGGAGATATAGGTCTCCTATTAATTGGTTTGATGCATTTGAGGTAAGACCTTTGGAACCGATATTTTGAGGGAATTGTTAGAGAAAGTGAAATTCATATATGAGAAGTTTCTAGCAGCTCAGGGCAGGAAGAAGGATTGTTGAAATTGGAAGGTCAGGGACTTAAAAATTATGGAGGGTGAGTAAGTCTTTTTGAAGGTTTCACCCATTAAGGTTGTACCACGATTTAATAAGTGAGGTAAGCTTAGTCTGAGGTATATTGGGCCATTTGAAGTTCTTAAGTGTGTGTGGGAGGCGACATATGAATTTTCCTTTCCTTTAGTGTTGTCAGGTGTGCACTCATTGTTTCATGTGTCTATATTGAAGAAATATCATAGTGATATAAACTATATTACTTGATAGTTTTCAATCCTTCTGGATAAGAACTTCTAGCTATTTTAAATAGGGAGGTCTCCAAGTTGAGGTCAAAAGAGATTGCGTCAGTGAATGTCATGTGAAACAATCGCCAAGTTGATAAGTCCAATGTGGAATTGAGGGGGATATGCATAGAATATATCCACACCTTTTGTTGATTCAAGTAACCTTTATTGACCTCACCTTCTTTGATCGTTTGAGGACGAACAATGGGTAAATTGGTATCTAATGTAATGACTCGTTTGATTGTTTTGAGTAATAGAGATTTTTATTTAATAAAATACTTCAACTAGATTCTGAATGGATATTTTGGACTTTTCGTAACTACATTATAAATTGTTAGGGTAGTTTTAATAGTTAAATTAGTCGGTGCTTCCAGAAGATAACATTAAAATAGTAAGATTTAATAGTTTTTAGTTCATTAGTTACCCTAGATAATTAAAAAGACTAAGCGAGAGAAACACCAACTATAGTGTCAACTAGAAGCGACTGCCATCCAGGTAATGCTTCACCTCTTTGATTTCTTTCAGGAATATGCAAAGAGTTCTATTTATTAGTAGTATGTTGCATTGTTATTGGTTGTGAAAGAGAAATCAAATTGAGAAGAGGTTGAAATTTGAAATTTCTCATGTACACATTGGTTTATATTAATTGGGGGTAAAGAATATTTAATGCATTGTAGTGGTTTCATTATTAAATTTGTGTTAGAGCAAAAGTGTTTGTATTCTTGATTTTAGAAAGTTGAGTGTTGAAAGGTTTTCCATTCAATTTACTTAATGATGTGCAGGGAGAAAGAAGTTGCAATGTTCAATTTTAAAGGCAGGGTTTGTATTGATTGAGAAATTTATACACATGGGAAGTTAATAGTTACTTGGTAGTTGTGGGTTTAAAGAGAATGGAAGTTCAACTCTTAGTGACGAAATTGGATTATAGTGTAGCAATTGGTTTCTAGTACGAGAAAATTGATTCCCAAATAATGAGTTTGACTTTTTAAATTAACTTAATTATAAAATTAAAAATCAATATTTTTATATATGGAGATAGATAATTAAATTTGAGGTGTATCGAATTGTTTAAATTCTATTGAAGTTATGCTAATAAGAGGAATTAAGAGTTACCCATAGGTTTGAACTTTAGAAAATTCGATTAAAAGAATTCGGTACGTTTTTGGGTCTAGGCTAGGCATAGAATAATATGAGTGTTTATAGACTCCTTAACTTACATATTATGCACATATACTTTATAGATTGCAAAGGTTCACATGCATTGAGAAAAGGAAAGAAATAATTTACTTGACTTCGATTCTTCGATAGAGGTAGGTTATGGTTTATTCTATTTGATAGATAGACTCTTAATAGTGATTTATATGCATTGACTGATATTATGAAATTCTCTCTATACTTGATTGTGTTATTGTGTGGCTTGGTTGTGTGGTTTGGATAATATTTTTGGTTCTAAATGGTTATAACATCTCATAACTCAAAATAACTAAATATAAGCTAAGAAACTAACTATAATCACTTTTAGAAAGAAAGGAGAAATGTAGAAATTTTTCTAAGTTTAATCAAGTGAGTTTTGGTCATTTTCAAGCGACGATGAGTTACAGGTAGTTCTTTATATGGTTGGAATTCCCTTGGAGACATTTTTCCAACAACGTCGAGTTTTCATGATTTCGATATTGTATGAGGGAGATATGCCTTTCGGAAGTTGAGTTGATTGAGTAAGAAAAGTCCAATTATGGATTTAAGTAAGGGCAAACTAGTATTTTTACCCATATATTTCCTAATCCATTTTAAGGGTTTGTTAGGGGTAAAAATAATCCTTAAGTGAGTTTTGGAAAAATCAATTCACACTTAGGGTTTGGGAAAAAAGAGAAGAGAAGAAGGAGAAGGGAGAAATAACAAGGTTTCTCTAAGAACACCAAGGGTTTTCGAGTGGAATTTGTCAAGGGTGATCCCTATCAAGGTATTAAGCTCTTTCGCGCTAGGTTAATTCATCCGCACCCTAATCTTGTTTTTCAGTTCAGAAGTGTTAGATTTGATTACATAATTAAACGTTAATTCTTGATAATCTCATCGAATCCATTTTAATTAAGTTGATTGCATGCCCATTTTTGTTGATTAGTAGTTTCCAATGTTGCTTCAGGTTAGATCTTATGGGTATTGAAGGAACTGATGATACTAGGGGTTTGGGGATGAAATCATTGAAGTTTGGGCGACCTAGGACCAGAAAACTAGTTAAAAAATTTGTTTGACGCACTTGGGCAAGGCTAGGCCAGGCGTGCCAGTAGTGCCCCCAAAAAGGGCTTCAGTCAACTTGGTCCTGGCGGGGAGCGCCACCAGTACGCCAAAACCAAGCCTCAGTAAACTGAAGCTGGCGCGGCGTGCCACCAGTGCGCCTGAATCGACATTTTTCACACATTTTTCGTAGTTAAGCCTTTTTAAGTCCGTCTAAAGTACTTTAACATCTTCCAATGATTCTAGTTACCTCAAATGATCTCCATTTACCTAGAAATCATTAACGAACACAAATCAGAACCTTTAATCCATAATCCAATTCAAGGAAATCTAATATTAAACTCAAAGAAGTTAAAAGTCAAGTTTAAAGTTAGGAAGCTAGTCTAAAGCAAAGTTCATACGGTTATCAACAGTCTTTACTAAACTTTCGTTTTAAGGATCAAGTTTCAAGTTAACGTAAAGAGTACAAAGGTTGAAGTCTTTTCTTTAAATATTATAAGGGAACTAAGTATTCCCTAGGAGTTGATTAAGATTCATGCTTCAAGTTTAGCAAAGAGTAGAGAAGTTGAGTTCATTTATCAAAAGTTATAAGGGAACTATATTCCAAAAAAAGGTTACAAATGAGGTGAGAGTCATACTTTCTAAATGATAATGTAAGTTAAGATAGTGGATCTGCTAAGTTAAGTAAGGTCCTATAGAGATGGCAAGGAATAGGATGGTCCTTTTCAACGTGAGGTAAAATGTTGTACCATCACTAAGGCTCACAGTGATGGTTGTCTGTTAGAGAATCTCCCAGAGAAACTATATTACTCTCATATATAAGTAATTGTAAGTTTGTTATTATAATTCTTCAATGAACTGAGTTGTTTACACAATTTTACAAGTTTTGTGTGTGTGTGCTTGTATTTATTGCTTTATATAAAATTCAGTATTTCATGAGTTGAGCAGATGTCACGACCCAAAACCGAGCCGCGACTGGCACCCACACTTACCCTCCTATGTCAGCGAACCAACCAATCTAAACCCTAACATTTCAATTTAATATCAACAGAAAATAATGCGGAAGACTTAAACTCATTAATAAAAACCAATTCAATAACTTCTAAAATTCAACATCTATTATTCCACAAAATCTGGAAGTCATCACCACAAGAACATCTATGATCAAATTACTAAACTAAGAGTATTCTAAGAAGCTAAAATAAACAAAAGCTAGTCCATGCCGGAACTTCAAGGCATCAAGACATGAGGAAGAAGATCCAGTCCAAGCTAGAAGCATTAGCTCACCCTGAAATCCGGTGTAATGAAGACTGGCTAGAGTTGC
>NC_028644.1:50236519-50238125 GCF_001406875.1 Solanum pennellii
AAATGAGGAAGATACATTTGAAAATGTAGAGCCAGGATCAAATAATACTGAAGCCATGCAATCACAAACCAAATGATTACCTGTGATAACAGCATCTGATGTCTCCGCTTCAGACCGCCCAGGGAAAGCGTAACAATGGGCCCTATCACCTGTCTGCCCGTTGCCCCTACCATGTTGTGCTGTAGTGACTCCAGTTTGCCCGTCACCCTGGCCGTTTTGGTGACCACCATTACCTCGGCCACCACGTCCTCCCGAATAACGGCCTCTACCATGACCACCTCTACCTCTAGCTATTGGGGGTCTATAACTCTGTTTTGGACAATTTCTCCTAATATATCTAGTCTCCCCACATCCATAACATTCTCTGAGGTCTAGCATAGGTCTCTGTGAGAATGACGAGGTCTGGGAATAACCTCCAACCTCAGAGGAATGTTGACCGGTCTGAGGTGGACCCCCAACTACAGTCTGTAGTGAAGACTGAATTGGTCGGACTGAGTAACCTCCTGAACCCTGTCCTCTAGAGTAAGAACCATTAAACTCACCTCTCTTTCGAAACCTTTTGGATGTCGATGCCATGGTGAAGTCATCTGGCTTCACTCCCTCCACCTCTATCACGAAGTCTACCACTTCCTGGAAGGATTTCGCTGTAGCCGCTACCTGTAAGGCTGAAATCCGCAAATCTGACCTCAACCCTTTCACAAAACGGCGAATCCGCTCTTGTCAACTGAAGCAAAGCTGGGTAGCATACCTAGGTAATGCACAAAACTTAGCCTCATACGCAGTGACCGTCATTCTGCCTTGCTCTAGGCTCAAGAACTCATCTCTCCTCCTATCCCTCAAGGTCCGGGGGATATACTTCTCCATAAACAAGCTAGAGAATGATGCCCAAGTCATAGGTGGTGCCTCTGTTGGTTGACACTCAACATGTGACCGCCACCACATTTTGGCGTTCCCTTGAAACTGATAAGTCACAAACTCAACACCAAATCGTTCCACTATGCCCATTTTATGTAGTAACTCATGACAATCAACCAGAAAATCGTAGGCATCCTCGGATTCAGCACCCTTGAAAACTGGAGGTTTAAATTTCAAGAACTTACTGAAAAGTTCATGTTGATCGCTTGTCATTATAGGCCCTGTAGTTAAACGAGGAAACGTTCCTATTTCCAATGGAGCATCCATGCGGGGAGTCGCAGCAGTTGCCTGTTGTACTTCCGGAACCTGAGGTGCTGGTGCAGAAAACACTAGAGGTGTCTGGCCCTGATCAGATAACCCGCTGAGATAAGCAAGAACCTGATTGATCATCTCTGGGGTAGGTTGGGGTGGCAATCCCTCATTCTGTACTTGTTCATTCTCCCCTTCCTCACCCTCTATTACCACTTCCTCAGTTGGTGGAGGAGTCATCGCCGTAGTACCAGATGGGCTAGGTGCTTGTCCTCTTCCTCTAGAGGACGTCCTCCCACGACCTCTACCACGGCCTCTTGCCGCTATTCTTACTCGAGCTACAGCCCCAGTGGCTGGCTCAGACGCACCCTGTCCCGGCGGTGCTGGTGTTGACGTAGTCGTTGCTCTAGTTCTAACCATCTGCGAAAATAGAGTGAAGATG
>NC_028644.1:50240740-50259976 GCF_001406875.1 Solanum pennellii
AAGTTCAGAGAGTCGATTTCAGTACCCAAATTTCAGAATTCTAAGTGTTTTGGAACGAGACCCCCTCGACGGCCCGTCGTGTCCATGACGGTCCGTCGTGGGTTCCGTCGACTCAGACAGTTTTTCCAGAAATAAAATTCTGCTGCTTAAAACGACTAAACAGGTCATTACAGCAGAGCTAAGGTAAGTGTTTCTTCTTACTCATTTCGAGCTTAAGTGTTGTTTAGCATTCAAACTCGCATACTGATACATTCAATGTATTGATGCCAGTTAGCCTACATCGTTATATAACGCAAAAGCATGTAAGCAGAGTCATCATCCAGTGCCTCGTTAACCCAGTTTGAGCTCTCAGAATCAGTGGCGAGTATCCTTGCATTTCAGAGACTCTTTTATTTCTTCCCATTCTTTTCGTTTATAGAATGTTTTGGGGTTTGCACTAACATTCATCTTAGTATTATAGAGGCTTCATAGATAGATAGTCAGTTAGATTGTTCGGTTTGAGTTTTTCTCTATCTTGCATTTCAGGTGATTTAATTTTGAGATTTAAGTGTCATTTTCTCCAAGATTCTTATTTAAGTTATTTTATAATAATCTTTCTAGACATATTATTAATTTAAGTCTTCCGCTGAGTTAAGTAAGTTATGCCAAGGGTTCTCTCAAGACCAGCAATGGTCATTGGGTGCTGGGCACGTTCAAGGTAAAGGCTCGGGGTGTTACAATGGTCTGGAATACTGAGACTGTGAAAGTTATAATCTTGAATCATCTGTATCAAAGTGATGTCTTGAATAAAGAATACTTGATAAATTATTTTTAAGGAAGTTAAAAGTGGTGATGATAAATGATAAGTTAACAAATATACTTTTGGATAAGGGTATCATGTTTCGACACGGTACTATTGAATCTGGGTGTGACATTCCAACACGGTATTACTGAATTGGGGTGTCACGCTTGGACACAATATTATTATATCGGGGTGTCACGTTCCGACACAGTATTATTGGATCGGGTATCACATTCCAACATGGTATTATTGGATTGGAGTGTCACATTCCGACACGGTATTGTATAATTTGGGTGTCACGTTCCGACACGATAATATTAAAGAGGAAAACATATTGAATTAACTAAATGTATTAAACATAAAGAACCCATATCCCAAATGAGCGTGGTATAGAGGCATGAGTCCTGGTGTGTGTGTGCTTGATATCGTCATTGATTACGTATTTGCTTCAGTAATCACCTATTCATGTCGTTTGTTGTTTATCACCTTCTAAGTGTTATAGTTGATTTTATACTATTAATTTATGCATATTAGTTGCTATTTTGATTTGGGCGATGATATCTACTGAGTACATGTTTCCCAGTACTGAGCCGTACTTGTGTTTTTCTATGTTTTTCATTAATGGAGTGTATCCAGTGTACCACCGATTCGAATTGCCCTCAGCTCCAAGGGGGGGAAGTGGGGTTAATAGGATTTTAGTTTAGTTAAGGAGTATCTATAAGATTTCGGTTATAGTCTTTGGTTTACTTTTACTTTATCTCACTATAAAATTTACTTAAATTGGCCAGACCTTTGACTCTTTTTCCTTCTTCCAGATTCACCATTAATAAAATCTTTTCCTTCTTTCTTCACCCTCATCCTGTTTTTTCATTTTGAGCATTTTCCTAGTTTTTAATCCTTTTCTTTAAAATTTGATGTAACGCAAACGTAATCACTTTGAGAGAATTATATATGAAAAGACTCAAAACATCGAGATGATTCCATATCTAAAAGACTTAAATTTGAGACTATTTAGAGATAAATTAGAGTTGATCGAAATTGTATAGTCAATGTGTACTTCATATATAGTTACACTATATTTAGTTTTTTGAGTGTATCGTAATGTATAGTCAATGTATAATTCATATAGAGGTACACTATATTATATAGTCTATATATACTTTACGGAAAAGACTCAAAAATACCCCTAAACTATAGAAAATAGCTCAGATTACCCTTTTAATAAGTAAATGCATCACAATTATAGATCCATCCACAACTTTGAAATTGTAAACATAATAAAATAAGAATAAAATTTTCTAACCTACAGCCGGGAAGATCCACTTTGAAACCTAGCCATGAAATCAACTTGCGAAATCAAGCCGCAAAGTGAAGAAATCTTTGAATCGTTTCTTACCCTACCCAAAAAAATGAGGTGAAATGGGTCAAAATGAAATATTAAGTGAAATGAGGGGAAAATTAGATATTAGAGATCTTTTTGGTCTATGTGGAGGTTGTAAATCTTTGGCACTTATGTGGGGTCCATTTGGAGTCCATGTGGCGCTTAACATACTTTTGTTAATTAGAAGGGTAAGTATGACCTAACACTTTAATGGAAATGGTAATTTTAAGCCATCATATAGTTTAATGGCAAATTTGAGCAATACCCAATAGTTTAGGGGTATTTTTGAGTTTTTTTTGTATACTTTATATGACTTTTACCAAACTAAACATATACATCAAATAGTTTTTTAGTCATATAATAATATTTATTTGCAAACTAATTATTAATTTATATTATATATAATTGAAACTATTTGTAAAATATAAGACTAAAATAAACATTTGTCTTAAATTAAGTATCATTTTAGTAATTTTCTTCAAAAGCCTCACATAAAGAATGAGTAATTAACTCATATCCTACTCCAACTCTTTGGTTACTTAGTGCCAAAAAATATTTGAAGAAGCAAAAGTTGTCATTAGAGGGTTAAGCTCACGATAGTTTCCTTCTTTCTCAACCTCCAATTTCAATTATATATTCATGGCTGTTGGTTAGTTAGATGGATTCCAGTATGTTTTTTTAATCATTGTCATTATATGTTTATCTTTTGGACAATGCTATTTTTTTGAATAAAAAATGAAAAAACTAAACACATTTGATATGTGGATGAAGTTTTGATTTTTTCCCCGGTGAATTGATTAGCGGGAGGACCTTTTTTAGTTGTCATTATGTTAAAAGTTAACATGTGTGGATGAAAAGCATGATTTTTTTGTGTTTTGTTTTTGTATCCTCAATTCTGTTTTCATGAAATTATGGTTACGGTTTTTTTGTGTGTGTTTGTGTGGAGGAATGCATGCTTTCGCTAATAGATTTTATATATAAGGGAGAGTGGCCATGAAAATTGAGAGAATTTGAAAAACTTTTCTCACTTCAAATCACTTGCAAAAACTCAAAAACAATTAACTCCAATTTGTATTCACAACCAAACATAAATCCTATTTTCAATAATCGTTATTCACTTTGAATAATGATGATTGAAAATTGGAGTAGTTTTTGAGTTTTTGTGAGAGATTTGGGGTGAAAAAGGCTAAAACAACTTGAAATTTATGGCCAATCTTATTTGTTTTTGTAGTATTTCCTCAAGAAAAGAAACTAAGTTATTCATGAATTTTCGAATGAAATTATAGATTGAAATAAGATATAATGTTCTTTTCTTGTGAAAAATTGAATTTGAAATAAAGGTATGAACTTTGTAAATAATAATATAGCTAGTAGAACGAGTGATGCACATCTGTTTTATTGGAAGTGATTTCTTCCCTTTCCTTTTCCTTTTGGGTGCTCTTTCTTGAGGAGCTGAGTATTGGAATGTCAAATTTGATACATATGATATGTTGTTTGTGACTAGTTTTCCAAACTGGATATGGGTGATGTAGAGATGGTGGATGAAGAAATGAATATCCTTGCTAGTGATGTGCTAGTATCCAATAAGTGATAGGTCAAGTATGAAAATGGTGTTAAGACAGAAGGCTTGATGCGGATAAGCAATGTTGAGGACAAAACAAATGATAAGAGTGATTCGAAGGGAGAGGACATGAAGAATGTTAGAAGTGAGACAGAGAACCAGCTCAACTCTAAGAGTCAGCCAGAGGCACACAACAACGTAGTCAGTGAGGACAAAAACAATTTACAAGACCACAAAGTGCTAAAAATGTTGAAAATGGAGAAGGGGAACTTGAACGAAATGTGTTGCTAGAGAAAAAAACACCAACTATTGATGCTGGATCGGATGATATGTTAAGTGGCTATTTGAAGGTGATTGATGATAATGTACAAATGACTGATGAAGGAGAACTGAATGAGGTTCATTAGGGTGAGAAAATGATATATGATGTCAATCAGAATGGTGATGATATAATGGTTAATAGACAAAAGGACCATTAAATTAAAACAAATGGAACAACTGTTTCTAGTGATAGTGCTAGATTTGATGAGTTTCCAATAACGAAAATTTAATTTACTAATTCTTCTATTGGAAAAATGCTAGAACTAACTAGTCCAATGTCAAGGCCCAAAAATCATGAGTCGTGATTACACCTATGTTCCCAACCGATAGGTAAGCTAACCTAATAGATTTCACCATTTCAACTTAAACGTGAAAAGATAATGTTAACTAATATCTAACATACTAAGTATTCAAAATAAATGCGGAAAATAGAAACACCACCCCCAAGATTTAGTGTCATAAGTACAAGTTCTTCTATAATAGGATACAAGTCAAAACTAATATTAAAATCTAAACATAAGAAATATCCTACAATAAAATCCTATCAGAATACAAAAATAACCTAATAAAATAGAGGTAGATTGAAGGCGTGGACCGCAAAATATAGTAAGCAGCGAACCATAACCCAAGATAATACAAACTCATATCAAATCTCCAAGAATGTGCCCCAATTTGAAATATAATCTGCACCACAAAAGAGTGCAGCAAGTGTAGTATGTCTACGAAACCACGTGTTCCCAGTATATCTAATAGACCAACAACGAAGAAGTAGTGACGATAGTTTACATAAGAAATATCGATTCATTAAATATACAAGTCTATATTACACTTTC
This sequence comes from Solanum pennellii, assembly GCF_001406875.1. NCBI lineage: Eukaryota > Viridiplantae > Streptophyta > Magnoliopsida > Solanales > Solanaceae > Solanum > Solanum pennellii. The sequence goes on from NC_028644.1 coordinate 50,245,618, forward strand.
CAGTTAGTTTTCATCAAAGAGAGTAATCAACCATCAAGTAATACATCGAGAGTTCATGACCCATGGGTGACTCGCGAGGTCCATATACCGACACGGACGATCTTCACGTGTCTATGCGGAAGATATTAACGCACTATCATAATATCAAACAATTTCCACACGGACGGTCTCCACGTGCCCAAATTACAATCTTAACATCTCACCATCCCCAGCACGGACGATATCCATGTGCCCAACTTATACTCAATCTCATATCAATGCATGTGCACAATATTATTTCAAACCAACTCAATTATCACAACTATACGAGTGTAATAAAGAAAACACAAACACACAAGGAATTTAAGTCAATAATATATAGGCCAACGCATATATGCTTTCGCATTCACAAATTACAATCCATATTAAATAGAATAACTTTCCCTTTATTACATCGATATCGTACCAATGCCCGTCACACCATTGGTACGGGACCCCCATTTTTCACCCTTACCCATTGTCTATTCTGTTTTAGTCTATAATTAGGAAAACGTCCTTCAACAAGCCTGAAAAGTCTTAACATACCTCAAATGTTGATCATGTGCCATAAATCCTTAAGCTTTTGTCTTTTCCTTTTGTAAAGCTTGAAGACGTTCACCATCTATCACATATGCATTATTCGTAAGCAAACAAATGTATATACATCAATAGAGCTATACCTCTATTCCGAACCCCAAAACTCATTCAACCTAATGATACCAAAATTAACATCCATGATATATAATTAAATTCATAAATTTTGATGCGTCTACTATGTCAAGTCTCATATTCCTAAATTTTAAGCTTAGAGTTAAATACACTAAATAACAAACCCTAATAGTTTTCATATAAACTAGGCTTACTAATTAGTAGTGAGTGACAGGAACAACAACAAAAACTAAACGAAAATTAACAAAAAACTACAAACTTCCATAACTTCTATACTTTAGTTCCTTCAGCTTTATTTATATTATTTATTCCTCAGTTAAACTCTTACCAACACAAATTTATAAATCTAACTTAATCAAATAAACAGAATAAGTCAAGAAAATCGTATCATATTCCAAGAGAAAACTTATGCTACTGTGCAATAACAAGAGAAAAATCCAAAACCATTACTATTCCCCTTTTCTTTTTATGGAAAAGGGCCTAAAATACCCTTGAAGTATTGAAAATGGTACAAAATTATCCTCCATCTACCTATTGGCTCCAAAATGCCCTTCTCATCTACCTATTGGCTCCAAAATACCCTTGCCATCCACCTTTGGGTTCAAAATAGATCACATATTTAATTTTTTTAAACATTAAACTCTTTAAATATTTTTTAAAATACTTGGCGTTCAACTATTGGTTATAGTTTAATTTATTAATATAATTCATAAACAAACCCACTACTCACTCGTTATTAACTAAAACCCCACCCAATTAATCATCCAATTATAATATCAAAATCGCCATAAACACTACTAAAAAATAATAAAATTATAGATTACTGGAAAATGACATCCAAAATTACTCGAGTCCGAATCGAAGCCCCAATTAAATTTAGGTCGAGCCGCTTATTTAAGAGGACACTTTCAATTGAATTCTCTTTCAAGATTTAATTAGATATTTATGATTAAAGGTAAAAGAAGTAATACATCCCGAATTAATTCATGCATTTTTTAAAATATAATTTTATAAATATTTATTATTTGTTTTATAACCTTTAATATATTATTTTGAAAAAAATTTACCTACGAAGTAACATCACATAATGAGACATAAGAATAATTAAGATGAGCATAGTCAGACTCTTAAGTTTATCGGTAATTTTTGTTTACAAACTTGAATGTATGATAATTTACTTCTATAGATATTTTAACCTCAAATTTTTAAAAACACTCAATTGGCAGTAGCTTTTCTATTTTTGCATTAATAATGTGATAGGTTTATTAATTCTGAGGGGTTTAATTAATAATTGTTGAGTAGTGGATTGATTTATAAATTATACTAATAAGTTAAATTATAAAAAATAGTTTAGCGCCACGTATTTCAAAAAATATTTAAATAGTTTAAATTTAAAACAGTTAATAAGTGGTCAATTTTAAACGAAAAGGTGGATGACAAGGGTATTTGGAGCAAATAGGTGGGTGAGAAGGGTATTTGGGAGCCACCTGGTGGATGGAGGGTAATTTTGTACCATTTCCAATACTTTGACGGTATTTTAGGCCCTTTTCGGTTCTTTTTAAGCCTAAGTCACATAATAATTATGATTGGCCAACATTAGTGACGCCCTACTGCATCAAATTTCAGCAAATTGCCCAATCTAATTAAATATTCATTTCATAAAGAAAAACTTCACTTTGTTACCCCAACATAATTAAAGAACACAATAGAGATAATTCAACTCAATCTTGACCCTTAATACCAATCCCTTTCTCCATTAAATAATATAATAACAATACTATGCCACATTCATTGCCAAAGTTAGCAAATTTCCAAATCCTTAACACTTTAATATATAATAGTATTTTAGTTTTTTGAACTTATTCTAGTTATGACTAAAAAAATATTAAATCCCTCTAACTTATTCTAATTATGTGGACCACGGGATAAAAAGAATTAAATAAGTCATGGACTTGGACCATCGACTATTAATTATATTAATTATTTAATAAAATTTTCATTAGCCAAATTCTCTTAGTTACCGAATAGTTTAAAATTTTTACTTCAAATTATATTTGGAGAGTCCAAAAAGTACTAGTTCATAAAATCGCCTAGCGGGTCGTTACATCCAATGTTTTTTATCAATCCTTCAACTGCAAATGCTAGACAACATAGTGGGGAAGCATCAAAGAATATTATAGCAATGGTACAGACTTTGATATACCCTTGGGGCCCAAAATGGGTATATCAGAGTATGTACCACTACAAAAATACTCGCAGATGCTTCCGAACTAACAACATGTAACGGGTATTCAATCAATTCAACCAAGAAGAGATTCGACGAGATTATCAAGAATTCACTTCTATTTATGAAATAAAATTCTAAACTTAAACAAGATTGATGTGAGGATTACCTAACCCAGCACGAAAGAACTCACTTACATTGATAGGGATCACCATCGACGAATTCCACTCGAAATCCCTTGGCGTTCTTGGCAAAATCTTGATCTTTCTCCCTTCTCCTTCTTCTCTTCTCTTTTCTCCCAAACCCTATGCATGGAAGAAATTTTTTAATCTGAACTAAAACTTATTTTTACCCATACTAAACCCTTAAAACGAATTAGGAAATAAATGTGTAAAAAGACTAGTTTTCCCTTTCTTAAATCTGGATTGGACATTGCTTACCTCAACAACCCAACTTTCTAAAGGCTTTTCCCCTTCATACGATATTGATATCGAGCAAAGAAGTTGCAAAGATCAATTTTAAAAGCAGAGTTTGTATTTTGATTGAAAAATTTATGCAAATGGGGATTTATATTTATATGGTATTTGTGGGTTTAAAGAGAATGGGAGTTCAACAGTTAGGAGTGCAATTCAATTATAGTTCTGCAATTGGTTTTTGTACGAGTAATTGGTTTCACAAAATAGTGAGTTTGACATTTCAAATTAACTTAATTATCATACTAAAAATACGTACTTTGATATATGGAGATAAATAATTAAACATTATGTGTATCAAATTATATAAATTAAATTAAAGTTATGCTAATGAGAGGAATTAAGATTTACCCCTTAGGTTTGAAATTTAGGAAATTGATCAAAATAATTTTGTATTTTTTTTAATTTTAAATGCAACCTAATAAGAGGTCATTTATTTTATATAATAAAAGTATAAAGAACATACCAAAAGTGGTCTGCATTCAACGAGAAAAAAACAAAATAAAGCAAAAGAAAAATGGAAATCATAAAAAGGAAGAGCTCCATTTCATCTGCTCCGATCTAATCTGCAAACTGCCGCATCTTCTCCGAAAAAATCCAGCTTGCAGATCTCCATTCATCTCTCATCACCTCTGCACAAACTAAATCTACATGATACACAAATTTTGTGTAAAATCATTTTATCACCAAATTTCTCACTGAAGTTATGATTCAAACCAATAGAGACTTCAATTTGAGTAACGTAGATCTAAATTTCCGTATATATACGTGATATTCTAGAGAATTTCAGTTTATTGTCCTTTGAAATGGCCTCAAATTTACTTTCTCATGATCTTCCCAAACTTCATCCAAGCTGAATCGGGCTTAATCCAGATAAATCTTCCATTCCTTCGATTGACATTTAGTTTTCTTTGGTTCTCACCTCTGATTTATTCTCCCAGCAGGTTGAACCCCTAAAGGAGTTGATACCACTGCTCAAGACAACAAAAACACAGGTTTTGTTTCAAAGTCTACTAAATATTTCATTGTTCTAGTTCTTGCATATGAACTTACTCTGTTACCCAATTCCTTGTTGTTGATACATTTACTTAACTTTATGTATCCCTATTTTAGCGTGTAGTCCGTATTTTGAACTTTTATTATCCGTAAATTAAGAATTTTTTATTTTTCTAATACAATTACTTTAGCCTTTTGCAGAATCTCATGCCAATTGTGAAATTGTTGCCTATTTATACCTGCAAAATTAACAATATGATTTGTAGAAAAGTATGCTAGGGTAGTTCCCTTCTGTGAATGTATGTCATATCTCCACCTCCTTATTAATCAGCCAGATTTTTATGTACCTAACATCCCAAGCTATCAACCATGGAACCTCCTAGTTTCCATTTAATACTTGTTGAGTCAATAGAGAGTCTGTCTCAATGACCAGTGGAACTTTATTATTATGCAAACAATAATCCAGATCCATTTTGATAGCTTTAATTTAAGACTCAATAACTGATACATCTTTTAATAACCTAGTCTCAGCATAAAGGAAAGCACCTTCTTTATTTCCTACAGAGAAGGAAAAGAATCTATCACTGACCCATCAGTGTTATAAGTTCCACTGGAAGGATGAATCCATCTAACAACCTTTTAGTTGATTAGTGGTGAATACCCCTCAAAGAACTTCACAATTAGTGGGCCATGTTTTAGGCATCCCTTTCTACCAAGGATATCTAGAACCAATAAATATATGTTTCTTTGAATCTCAAACACTAAATCTAGCATACTCATTTTCCTCGTGATTGATAAAGTTTCTTCTTTTCCATCTGCTCCATATAATAAATGCAAGATCTGCTTTAAAAACTAGTTTCAGTTTTGTAGAGCAGTTAGCATTCCACCAATCCTCCAGAACATGCCTAAGTTGAACCACATGAAATTAGCCCATACAGAATTGGAAGTCCAAAATTTCCACCAAAGTTTTATTACAAGTATTTCGACATATCAAATAAAGATCTGATTCCCAAACCTCCTTCACTCTTTGGAAAACAAATATCATCCCAAGTAATCCAGTGAGTGTTTCTGCCATCCTCTTTAAAGTTCCATAATAATTTAGCAAAAATCCTATGAATATCATAAATAACACATTTCGAAGGGCTAATAGAAGATAAAACGTAAATAGGCATACTTTGAAACACATGATGTATAAGAATCATTCCCCACCCACCCACCCACCCCCTAAAAATGACAAAATCTTCCCTTTCCATAATTGGAGCGTATTATGAATTTATTTGATAAATTTTTGAAAAGTTTACCTACTTTTTTTTTACCATGGCTAATAGAACAACGCAAATACATCAAAGCAAACTTTCATTTAGAGAATCTTTTAACTTCTTTAACAACCTGAACAGAAGTTTGTGTAGCTTTGCTGAACATATAATAAGAACTCTTGTTCTTATCAATAAGTTTACCAGATTAATGTTCATATAGTGTTGTGGTCTTCATAATCAGTGTAAGGATCGTCTATCTTCTGCAAAAATGATAATTGTATCATCTGCATATGCCAGATGATTCAATTTTTCATTTTACTTGGTTAGTCCATACAACATAAAATTGGATCTTCCAAACAACTTGTTAAGAGATAGATATAAAAACTCCCTAGTCAAAATAAAAAGAGAATGAGATAGAGGGTCCCCTATATTCAATCCCCTGGTAGAATGAAAATAGCCATGTGCTTGACCATTAATTAGTACCGAGTAACAATAATTAGCCATAATCCTCCAAAACATATCAGTCACATTATAATAAAAATCTAACCTTTCTAGAACTTTAATCAAGAAATTCCAATCAACTTTATTATAAACTTTGTTCATATCCAACTTAATAACCACATTAGCTAGTTTACCCCTCAGTCTAATTTCAGAAACAATTTCTTGTGCTAAAAGCACATTTAGAAAGATATTTCTACCCTTAAAAAAGCCAAAATTATTCTGACAATCATCCTTGGGGTAAATCCTTTTAAGCTATCATGAATAAGTCGAGAAATGATTTTATGAAGATAGTTACTCAAACTAATTTGTCTAACATCCTAAATGGAATTCACCACATCCATTTTAGATCTAGAAATAGAAATTGCTTATAGACTCATTAACATACAAATTATGCACATATACTTCATAGATTGGAAAGTTTCAGAGACATTGAGGAAAGGAATAACATTGCAGAAGTAGTTTACTGAACTTTGATTCTTCTGTGGAGATAGGTTATGGTTTATTCTATTTGATAGATAGACTCTAAATAGAGATTAATATGTATTGAGTGATAATGTGAAGTTCTCTATGTACTTGATTGTATGATTGTGTGGTTTGGATAATATATATGTTGTTTCTGAATGGTCTGGAATCTTGAGACCGTGAAATTTATAATCTTTAACCCTCTCCATCGAAGTGATACCTTGAATAAAGAAGGCTATATGAAATATTGTTAAGGAAGTGAAAAGTGGTGATAATAAATGATAAATTACTAATATATTTTTTGATCGGGGTGTCATGTTTCGACATGGTGTTATTGGAATGGGGTGTCACGTTCTTAAACTGTATTATTTGATTGGGGTGTCATGTTCTAACACAATATTATTTTATTGGGTTGTCATATTCTGACACTGTAATATTAAAGAGGAAAACATATTGAATTAACTTAATGTACTCAATCTCAAAGAACCGATTTCCCAAATGAGCGTCGTGTGGAGGCATGAGTCCTCATGTGTGTGCTTGATATCATCATTGATGACGAATTGCTTTTGTTGTGACTTGTTCAAGTCGTTTGTTGTTTATCACCTGCTAAGTGCTATAGTTTATTTTATACTATTACTTTATGCATTGTAGTTACTATTTTGAGTCGGCTGATAATATCTACATGGTACATGTTGCCCTGTATAGGGCTCTAGTATTTTTCTTTTTTGCAGTGCATCGAGTGTACTAACAATTCAAATTTCACCCATCTCTAGGGTGGGGTGGGGTTAATAGGATCTTAGTTTAGTTAAGGCATTTATATGACATTTCGGTTAATGTCTAGGGGTTTCCAATACATTATCTCACTAAAATTTGAAAAATACTAAAATTGGCCAAACCTTCTACTCTTCTTCCTCTTCCATCTAGTTTCGCCATTAATAATATATTTTACTTCTTTCTTCCACCTCCTACTCTTTTTTCATTTCATTCTTCTTCCTAGTTGTTTATCCTTTTCATTAAAATTCGATGTGCTGCAAACGTGAATCATTTCAAGCGACTTATATAAAAAAAGACTCGAAACATCAAGATGATTCCATTGCTACATTTTGAGAATATAATTCATGTAAAATGAAAATATATTTAGTTTTTGAATATATCATAATGTATAGTCAATGTATAACTCATATATAGGTACGTTATATTATATAGTCAGTATATACTTTATGAAAAAGGCTCAAAAATACCCCTAAACTATCATAAATAGATTAGATTTACCCTTTTAACCCATCAATTCATCACCAATTATGGATCCATCCACATATTTGAAATCATAAACATAATAAAATAAGAACAAATATTTACTAACCTACGACCTTGAAAATCCACTTTGAAACCCAACCACGAAATCAACTTCGAAACCCAGCCGCAAAGTGAAGAAATTTGTGAATCATTTCTTACCCTACCCCCGAAAATGAGGGGAAACGACTGAAATTTAATCTAATGAGAAATAAGTGGAAAATTAGATATTAGGGAACTTATTAATCTATATGGAAGTTGGAAATCTTTGGCACTTATGTGGCATCCATGGGGTACTTAACATACTTATGTTAACTATAAGGGTAAGTATGACCCAATACTTTGCCTAAAAGGGTAATTTTGAGCCACAATATAGTTTGATGACAAATTTGAGAAATTTCCGATAGTTAATGGGTATTTTTGAATCTTTTTCTTATACTTTATATGACTTTAGCAAACCATAGCATATAATCAATGTATATAGTTTTTTTTCAAATTATACAACTATATATATTTGTAAACTTACTAATTTATATTATATATAATTGAAACTATTTCTAAAATATTAGACAAAAATAAAACATTACTCTTAAATTAAGTGTCATTTTAGTACTTTTCTCAAAAAGTCTTACATAAATACATAGGAATTAAATCATATCCTACTCACACTCTTCAGTCACTTAGTGCAAAAAAAATATTTGAAGAAGCAAAAGCTGTCATTGGAGGTTAAGCTCACGGTCTTTTTCTTCTTTGTTAACCTCCGATTTAGATTGCAGAGTCCAGCCACAGCAGTTGATGAATTCGTGTATGTTTTTTTTAATAATCCGCATTACTAGTTTATCTGTTGAACGTTTATCTATTTTGGAAAACAAATGAAAAAATTAAACACATATGATGTGTGGATGAAGTTTTGATGTTTTTTCCGGTGAAATGATTGGCGGAGGACCTTTTTAGTTGTCATTCGATTCAGAGTTAACATATGACGATAAAAAAAAGTATTTTTTCCTATTTGTTTTTTTTATCCTCAATTTTGTTCTGATGAAACTAAGGTTAGGTTTTTTTGTGTGTGTTTGTGTGGAGGAATGCATGCTTTCTTTCCCTAATAGATTTTATATATAAGGCAAGTTAGCCATGAAAATTGAAAGAATTTGAAAAACTTTTTCACCTCCAATTTATGTTCACAACCAAACACAAATTTTATTTTCAAGCATCATTATTCAATTTGAATAATGATGATTGAAAATTGGAGTTCTTTTTGAGTAATTTGTAGTGAAAAAAGTTAAAATAACTTGAATTTTATGGCCAATCAGTGGCAAAGGAAGAGAAGAAGTTAAGTTATTCATGAAATTTGAAATAAGTTATAGAAAGAAATAAGGTATAAAGTTCTTTTCTTGTAAAAAAATAAATTGAAATAAAGGTATGAAATTGATAGAGAGTCATATAACTAGTGGAACGATTGATGCATATCAGTTTTTTTTTTAAAGTTAACTTCCCTTTCCTTGTTCTTTTTGGGTGCTCTTTCTTGAGGAGATAATTATTAGAATGCTGAAATTTCATACATATGATATGTTGTCTGTGACTAGTTGTCAGAATGGATATTGGTGATGTAGAGATGGTGGATGCCAAAAAGAATGTCCTTGCTAGTGATGTCGTAGTGTCAAATGAGTCATCGTTCATGTACGAAAATAGTGTTAAGACAGAAGGCTTGATTGAGATAAGCAATGTTGAGCTGGTCCCCTGTCTCACATCTAGCATTTTTCAAGTCCTCTCTCTTTGAATACCTTTGGTCATTTGTCTTTTCCTCAACATTGCTTGTTCCAATCAAACCTTTCTATCTTAACACCCATATTATACTTGACCAGGGATTCATTGGACAGTACGACATCACTAGCGGGGACATCCTTTTCGGCATCCACCATATCTACATCACCCTTATCTATTATGATAACTAGTCACTTGCAACATATGTATCAAACTTCAACATTCTAATACCCATCTTCTCAAGAAAGAGCATCCAAAAGAAAAAGAAGATGGAAAAAATAACATCCAAAAAAAAAACTTATATGCATCACTTATTCCAGTTGTTACATGATTCTCTCTAAATTTAACACCTTAGTTTTACAAAAAAAAAAAAAACTTTATATCTAAACTCATTCCATAACGTCATCTCAAAATTCATGAATGACTTAACTTCTTTTTTTCATTTGCCACTGATATCTGTGGCAGGGAAGAAAGACTCCAAAAAATAAAACACGATTGGCCATAAATTCAAGTTGTGTTCATTTTTTTTTCACTCCAAATTACTCACAAAACTCAAAAACATTTAATTAAAATTAACATTCACAACCAAACCAACTCTTACTATGAATAATCGTTTTTCACTATATATATATAAAAAAGTGAATAATTATGATTGAAACGGAGTTATGTTTGGTTGTGAATAAACATTTGAGTTGATTGTTTTTGAGTTAGTATGATTTATTTGGAGTGAAAAAAGTACTTTTTAAAAAATTTCCCTCAATTTTTATGGACAAAGTGCATATATATAAAATCTATTAGCAAAAGCATGCATTCCTCCACACAAAAACACAAAAAACCCTAACCCTAATTTCATCCAAACAAAATTTAGTATACAAAAACAAACAGAAAAAAATTCATGTTTTTCATCCTCGTATATTAACTCTAGATAAAATGAAAACTAAAAAGAGGTCCTCTCACGAACCAATTCACTTGAAAAAAACATTGTAACTTCATCCACATTTCACAAGAGTTTAGTTATTCGTCTTTTTGAAAAAACAGAGCAATATTCAACAGATAATCAAGTAATGCCGATGAGTAAAAAAAACATACAGGAATCCATAAAATTGATCCATGTGTAGGAATCTGCAATAAAAATTGGAGGTTGATGAAGCAAAGTAGCTTGAAAAAGAAGGAAAAGATTGTGAATTTAACCCTCCAATGACGGCTTTTGCTTTTTCAAATATTTTTTGCATTAAGTAACTCAAGAATGTGAGTAGGATATGAGTTAATTCCATTGTCTTTACGTTAGAATTTTTGAGAAAATAACTGAAATGACAATTAATTTAAGATTATTGTTTTATTTTGGCCATATATTTTAGGAATATAAGTTTCAATTATATATAAGAAATTAGTAATTAGTTTATAATAATACAATTATATAATTAAAAAATATTCAATATGCTTATTGATTATATGCTATTGTTTGCTAAAAGTCATGTAAAGTATATACTAGCTATACAATATATCGTACCTATATATGAGTTATACACTAAATATACATTATGGTAAACTCAACAAATTAGATATGGTTTAATTGTATATGAAGTATACATTGACTGTATATGAAGTATATATTGACTATTCAATCTCGATCAACCCAAATTTACCTTTAAATAATCTCAAATTGTAGATATGAAATCCTCTCGATGTTTCAAGTCTTTTGATATTGTCACGACCCAAAAATGGACTTGATGGTACTATTCTTATTTCACCAAGACAAGTCAGCTTAAATCTCAACAGTACAATAAAATGCAGAAATTTTATGTTAAACTCAAAAATACCCCCAAAATCTGGTTGTCACGTGTACAAGAATCTAAAATATTTTAATTGACTCAAGAGAAAAAACAAGTCTCGTATAACATTGTTTCTAGAGTTAAAAAAATCATAAACAGGAGAAAGAAGGTCTTGTGTGATGAAAAACAATTACCTCACAAATCTCCAATAAACCTCGAAGAAGAAGAGAATTTATTACAAATGGAACAAGCAAACCTCTAAACCCAAGTTAAGGGGAAAAATTGTAACATCTCATAACCCGAAATACATATGATTAAAGAAAGATACTAAGAATGGTTATTTTTGGAAATAATAGGAGAAATCTGGAAAAAAGTTTCCTAAGTGTAGTTTTGGTCATTTTGAAACATCCATAAATTCTAAATCAAGATGAGTTAGGGTGATTTTTTTATATGGGTAGAAATCTCTTGTAGAGATTTTTCCAACTCCACCGAGTTTGCGAATTTTTTATATTGTATGAGGGAGAGTTTCCTATCGGAAGTTGGGATGTTGGATTCAGGAAAAATCCAATCTTGTTGTTAGTAAGGGTAAATTGGTCTTTTCACCCTAGTATTTCCTAATTTGTTTTATGGTTTTATTAGGGGTAAAAATATGCCTAAAGTATGTTTTAGAAAATTTAAATACGCTTAGGGCTTGGGAAAAAAGAGAAGAGAAAAGGGAGAAAGGATAAAAAACTAATAATTCCTCATAAACGCCAAGAACCTCAAGTGAAATTCATGGGGGGTTATCCTAAGTGTTTAGGGTGGGTTCCATGGAAATTTAGAAGGTTTAAAATTGAAAATCGGAGAAGAAGAGTCAGAATTCCCATCTGAAACACCCTGAGCGCCGCAGCTGTCAGAGCCCCTAAGGGCAAGCAGTGTTAGCTCTGTTAGTTCTGACGCGCCGCGCCATCTAGATCCTGTCAGGACAATATCTATCCGTCAGGCTCTGGAGCCCTGCACCTCTCAGAGCGTCAGGGTCACCTGGAGATCTCATTTTCCCAACATCTTTTCCTACTATTTCGTAAGTGATGTACCTATAACTTCTATTTGATTCCAACAGTTTAAAGAACATCTAAACATCATGAAATCATCTATAATCATGACATGATGAACCTTTAATCCATAATTCAATTAAAGGGAAGTTAGGTTGAAAGTTAAGGAAGTTAAGAATCAATCCTAAAGCTATGAAAATAGTTAAAATAAAGTTTCTTCAAATTTCCTAGAGTTTTATTTAAAAATTGTTAACATTATTTTAAGGTCAAGTTTCGAGTTAGAGAAAGAGTAAATGTTGAAGTCTTCCCTTCAAAAGATATAGGAGAGCTAAGTATTCCCTAAAGAGTTCATTAAGATCAAAAGTTTCAAGTCAAGTAAAGAGTAAAAAGTTGAGTTCATTTATCAAAAGATATAAGGTAACTAACTATTCCCTAGGAAGTTTATAAATGTTTGTAAATTTAAGTTAAAAGGAAACTGAGATTTCCCAATAGAGTTTTAAACAGGTTAAGAGAACATTGATTCCAATAAGCCTTTTTAAATATAAAAAGGTTTGAGAAAATTATCTCAACCTAGAGGAAGGACGTTATTTTAGAAACATGACTTAAATATTTTTTGAGTAGTACTGATCACCAATGTGGGGATGAGAGTTCATATCAACTCAAGCCTTCATGTATACCATGTAGACATTATGAGCATTAGCGGGTCATACTTTTTCGATGATCACGTGAATTTAGGTAGTGGATCCACTAAGTTGAGGATGTCCTATGTGACGGCAAAGTATAGGACACTTCTGGGAGCGTGGGCGAGACGCTGTAGCAGTTCTTAGGCTCATAGTGGTGGTTTTCGGTTCAAGAATTTTCCAAAGAACTATATACTTTCGCATATAAGTAAAATTGAGTTGGTGTTATATTTTCTTTAGAGAGTTAAGTTATTTACTGCTATACAAGCTTTATATATGCATATTTCTTGTGTTTTAAATTGCTTTATATACATTAATTGAGTTGAGTAATTCATGAGTTGAGCAGAGCCAAGGTAACTTAATCTTATTCTATCAAGCCTAAATTGTTGTTTAGGGTTCCAACTTGCATACTCGTACATTGAATGTATTGATACCATTTGGCCTGCATCGTCTTATGATGAAGATGCAGGTAACTAGGATCAGCATTGGGTGTTTCAATGATCCAGTAAGCAGCTCAGAGTCAGTTGGTGAGCCTTCCTTCATTTCGAAGGACATACTTATCATATTATTTAGTTATTTGATTTAAGTTTTTGTTGTTAGAATTATTGTGGGTCCTATCCTAGCATCCATCTTTTTTTAAGAGACTTAATAGACAAACAACGTTAGTTTTTCCTTAGTCTTTTCATTCGACTTGTAATTTATTAAGACTTGAAGTTTCCATTTTGGCTAGCTATTATATTTAAAGTTATTTCTTGAGATTATATCTTTTGTTACCTCTTCCACTGAGTTAAGTAAGCCAAGCCAAGGTACGCTTAAGGCCAAAACAGTAATTGCGTACCGGCCACGTCCAGGGTATAGACTCGGGGCGTGAAAATCTTGGTATTAGAGCCTAGGTTTCAAGAGTCCTAGGATCCTATGAAGATCTATCTGTAGAGTCTTAGTCATCGCTGTGAAGCGCGCAACATCTATGATAAGGCAAGTGCGACATTTACGGATTTCTTCACTTTTTTCATAATTCCATTTCTGCGTTAGAGTTTATCTCTACAAATTTTACCTCAAATTCATGCTTGCAAATGTTTCAGATCATCATGCATCCACAAAGAGCAGTTAGAGGTTGACTAGCTATAAGGAATGTCTAAGAGCCAGAGGTACCTAATGCACCAAATGTGCAACCTCAAAGATAAGTCACCAACACTGAATTGCATGAGCCTATCCGGAGGCTA
>NC_028644.1:50260215-50319410 GCF_001406875.1 Solanum pennellii
CTTGTGTTTTAAATTGCTTTATATACATTCATTGAGTTGAGTAATTCATGAGTTGAGCAGAGCCAAGGTAACTTAATCTTATTCTATCAAGCCTAAATTGTTGTTTAGGGTTCCAACTTGCATACTCGTACATTGAATGTATTGATACCATTTGGCCTGCATCGTCTTATGATGAAGATGCAGGTAACTAGGATCAGCATTGGGTGTTTCAATGATCCAGTAAGCAGCTCAGAGTCAGTTGGTGAGCCTTCCTTCATTTTGAAGGACATACTTATCATATTATTTAGTTATTTGATTTAAGTTTTTGTTGTTAGAATTATTGTGGGTCCTATCTTAGCATCCATCTTTTTTTAAGAGACTTAATAGACAAACAACGTTAGTTTTTCCTTAGTCTTTTCATTCGACTTGTAATTTATTAAGACTTGAAGTTTCCATTTTGGCTAGCTATTATATTTAAAGTTATTTCTTGAGATTATATCTTTTGTTACCTCTTCCACTGAGTTAAGTAAGCCAAGCCAAGGTACGCTTAAGGCCAAAACAGTAATTGCGTACCGTCCACGTCCAGGGTATAGACTCGGGGCGTGAAAATCTTGGTATTAGAGCCTAGGTTTCAAGAGTCCTAGGATCCTATGAAGATCTATCTGTAGAGTCTTAGTCATCGCTGTGAAGCGCGCAACATCTATGATAAGGCAAGTGCGACATTTACGGATTTCTTCACTTTTTTCATAATTCCATTTCTGCGTTAGAGTTTATCTCTACAAATTTTACCTCAAATTCATGCTTGCAAATGTTTCAGATCATCATGCATCCACAAAGAGCAGTTAGAGGTTGACTAGCTATAAGGAATGTCTAAGAGCCAGAGGTACCTAATGCACCAAATGTGCAACCTCAAAGATAAGTCACCAACACTGAATTGCATGAGCCTATCCGGAGGCTAGTCCAAGTGGTGATTAACCAAGTCAGGCAACAAAGAGGAGCTCGAAATGAAGGGCTGACAGTTCAAAGATTTGGGAATTCTTGAGGATGAATCCCCCAAGATTCACTTGTTCGAGCAATACTGAAGATCTGAAAAACTCTGTGGAAGAGATGAAGAAGGTGTTTGAGGTGATTCATGTTGCTGACACTGAGACAGTTGAGGTAGCTGCTTATCAACTTAAAGGCATTGCTATAACTTGGTTTGATCAGTGGAAGGAGGGTAGAGGTGAAGATGCACCACTTGAGAGTTGGGCTTGTTTAAAAGTGGCCTTTTGTGGCACTTCTATCCCTGAGAACTGAGAGAGGCCCAGGTACGCAAATTCCTCACCCTTAAGCAGTATTCGCTAAGTGTGCATTATTTTATGTTGAAGCTCACCCAACTATCTCGCTATGCTCTTGAGATGGTTAAGGATATAAGGAGAAAAGTGAGTTTATTTGTTTCTCACTTGGGTTGTGCTTCAAGCAAAATAGATAGGGCTACCATGTTGATTGGGGACATGGACATTTCACGGTTAATGGTCTATGTGCAACAAGTTGAAGAAGAAAAGATGAGGGATAGGGTGGAAGACAAGAACAAGAAAGCTAAGGCTGTGAATGATTCTGGTCAACAGAAGGGTGGTTCAAGTCAACCACAATTTGAGAAACCAAAGGGGCATGAACCATCATTTGCTAGTGCACCTGCATTCATAAACATAGGTGAGTATAATGGCCTGAATTCTAAGAATTTCATGGCTAGACCACCACAATCTCAAGGGAGTGTTGCACAAGGAAGAAGTTGGTCTCTTACATGTGCTAAGTGTGGTAGAAGTCACCCTGATAAACGTTATGATGGCCATAAAGGTTGGTTCAAGTGTGGTCAAGCGAGTCACTTCATTAGAGAGTTCCCAAAGAATAAGGTAGGTTGTGGAAATCAGGGAAATAGAAATGAATCATTAGCACTTGCTCCACAAGACAATGATGCACCTAGAGGATCCACTACTGGTACTAGTAGAGGGGAAAACCGTCTCTATGCGATCACTAGCCTCCAAGAGAAATAGAACTCGCCAGATGTTTTCACGGGTATGATAAAGTATTTACTTTTGTTGTTTATGCATTGTTAGACCCAGGAACAAGTTTATCTTTTGTAACTCCTTATGTTGCACATCATTTTGAGATTCTTCCTAAGAAACTTTGTGAACCTTTTTGTCTTTCTATCCTTATTTGTAAGTCTATTCTAGCGAAAAAGTCTTCCTGATTGTCCTATTTTTATAAATCACAAGAACACCATGGATGATCTAGTAGAGTTACACATGATTGACTTTTATGTCATTCTAGGTATGTACTTGATCCATGCCTGTTATGCATTAATAAACTGTAGAACTCAAGTTGTCAAGTTTAAAATTCCTAATGAGCTAGTCATAGAGTGGAGTAGTTGTTCAGCATTGCCTAACGGTCGTTTTATTTCATACCTAAGGGCGAGAAAGTTAGTTTCAAAGGGATGTAACTATCACTTTGTATGAATCAATGACTCAAGTGTTCAGGTACATTCCCTTCAGTCAGTTCCTATAGTAAAAGAGTCCAGAAGTTTTTCCTTATAATCTACCCGGAGTCCCTCCAGCAAAAGAGATAGACTTCGTCATAGATATCATTCAGATACTCAACCTATATCTACTATGCCATATAGAAAGGAACAAACATAGTTAAAAGAACTGAAAGAAAAGCTGAAAGATCTGTTAGATAATGGTTTTATTCAACCAAGTATCTCACCTTGGGGCGCTCCGATCTTATTTGTGGTAAAGAAGGATGGTTCCCTTAAGATGTGTATAGACTACAGCCAATTGAATAAGGTGACCATGAAGAATAAGTATCCTTTTCCAAGGATAGAAGATCTTTTAGATGACCTTCAAGATGTTTCATGCTTTCAAAAAATTTATCTCAGATCAGGTTACCATCAGTTGAAAGTTAGGGAATGTGACATCCTAAATACAACTTTTAGAACCAGGTATGGGAATTATGAGTTTTTAGTTATGTGCTTTGGTTTGACAAATGCACTAGCAACATTCATGGATCTTATGAATAGAGTCTTTAAAACTAATTTAGATCTGTTTGTCATCATCGTCATCGATGACATAATTGAAAGATCATGCTAGTCACATCAGAATTGTCATGCATACTTTTAAGGATAAGGAGCTGTATTACAAGTTCTCCAAGTGTGAGTTTTCCCTTAAGTCTGTGTAATTATTAAGCCAAATTTTTTCCGGTGATGGGATCAGAGTTGATATCCAAAAGAGAAAAGCAGTTCAAAGTTGGCCTAGACCGACATATCTAGTCAAGATTAGGAGTTTTCAAGGTTTTACTGGCTATTTTAGAAGATTTGTTGAAGGGTGTTCGCTATCTCGTGTCTCTTAGACAACTTAACTTAGAAGACCGTAAAGTTTCAATGGTCCGAAACTTGTGAGAAGAGACTTTAGGAATTGAAAAAGAGGTTTACTACTTCTCCATCTTTGACATTATGGGAGGGTACTCGAGATTTTATGGTTTATTGTGATTCATCAATGTTGGTTTGTGCTGTGTTTTAATGTAGAATGGGAAGGTTATACCTTATACCTCCAGACAATTGAAGGTTCATGAGAAGAATTATCCAATTCATGACTTAGAGTTAGCTACATTAGTTTTCTCTTTGAAGATATGATATCACTACTAGTATGACCTTCATGTTGACATATTCACTTATCACAAAAGCCTCCAATATGTGTTCACTCAACAGGAGCTAAATCTCATACAGAGGAGGTGGTTAGAAATACTCAAGGATTATGACCCTTGTAATTCTCATAAAGAGGAAGTGGTTAGAATTACATAAGAATTATCACATGAGAATTATTTACCACCCAAGTAAGGCTAATGTAGTTGTTGATGCCTTAAGCAGGTTATTCATGGGGAGTACCACCCATGTTGAGGAATAAAAGAGGGAGTTAGCTAATGATGTGCATAGATTTGAACGCATGGGGGTAAAACTTATGGATTCCATAGAAGGAAGAATAGGGGTGACCAATGGGTCTGAGTTATCCTTAGTAACATAGGTGAAAGAGAAAAAAGGCCAACATTCCATTTTGCTCGACTTGAAGGCAAATGTTCATATGCGAAAAGTATTTGCTTCTGAAAAATAGGGAGATGGTATGCTAAATTATCAAGGTAGGTTCTGTGTATCAAGGGTAAATGTATTATAAGAGAGGATACTCATAGCTGCAAGTATTCAGTTCATCCGAGTTCCACCAAGATGTACCTCAATTTGAGAGAGGTATATTGGTGGGAGGGCATGAAGAAAGGAATTGCTGAGTTTGTTGCTAAGTACCTAAAATGCCAGCAAGTGAAAGTAACACCAAACGCCTGGAGATTACCTCAGGCAATAAAATTTCTGAAATGTAAGTGGGACATGATTAATATGGAATTTATCACAGGCATGCAAAGATCTCGCATGCAACATGATTCTATTTAGGTGATTGTCGAGGATTATGCTAGGTTTTTCCTTCTAGAGGTGGTGAGACTTCATGGAGTTCCAGTCTCCATTATTTTAGATAGAGGTGCACAATTTACTGAACAATACTGGAAATCTTGCCAGAAAGGTTTGGTTCAAAGGTGAACTTAAGCATTGCTTTCATCGTCAAACTGATTGACAAGCAGAGCGTACTATCTAGTGCTTAGAAGATATGTTGAGGGATTTTCTAATTGATTTCAAAGGGAATTGGGATGATCATATACTTCTAATTGAGTTTTCTTACAAAAATTGCTACCATTTGAGCATCCAAATGGCTCTATACGAATCTCTTTATGGGAGAAGATGCAGATGTCTTATTGGGTGGTTAGAAGTTGGTGAAGCAGGGTTGATAGGACCATATATATTTCATCAAGATATGGAGAAGGTGAAAGTGACTAACGAGCGATTGAAGACGGCATCGAGTCGGTAAAAGTCCTAGAAAGATGTTAGGGGGAGGCCGTTAGAGTTTTAGGTGCGAGATTGGGTATATCTTAATATGTCACCCATGAAGGGGGCTATGTGGTTTTGTAGCACGGGGAATCTTAGTCCTCGGTATATTAGAACTTATAGAACATCCATGTGAGTTCCTAATGTAGCGTATCAGTAGAAGCTACCCCAAGAGTTAGCATCAGTTCATCCCCTATTCAATATTTCTATGTAGAAGAAGTGTATGGGTGATCCTTCATTGATTGTACCAACTGATAATGTTGGTATTAAGGATAGCTTATCCTATGAAGAAATTCAAGTTCAAATTTTTGATCGTCAAGTTCGAAAGTTAAGAAGAAAGGAAGTTACATCAATCAAAGTCCTTTGGAAGAATCAATTTGTTGAAGAAGCAACATGAGAAGCTTAGGAGGATATGAAAAAGATCTCTCCACATCCTTTTGAATGCGGAGATAATGCATATTAAGGTACTAATTCTCTTCTTAGCACTTTATAAGACTATGAGAGTAAGCATTTATTATTTCCTTTTGGTTTTTGAGTGCTAAAATGATGTTACTACACTTAGCTTAGTGAAAGAGGTTACATTCGACGACGAATGTTCCCAAGGGAGAGATATTGTATCATCTCGTTACCTAAAATAGATAGTATTAAACAAATAAACTAAGAATAGTTATTTTTGGAAAGAATAGGAGAAATCTATAAAAAAAATTCCTAAGTATAAAAGTGAGTTTTGGTAATTTTAAGACGGCCATAACTTCTAGCTCAGGATAAGTTATGTCAGTTCTTTATATGGTTGGAAATCCATTGAAGATACATTTCTAAAGCTGCTGAGTTTGTGAATTTTCGAAATCGTATGAGGGAGATATGCCCATCGCATGTTGGGTTGTTTGATTGAAGGAAAAATCCTATCCGAATGTTAGTACAAGAAAGTTGTCTTTTCACCCTACTATTTCCTAATTTATTTAAGGGTTTATTGGGGGTAAAACTAAGCAAAAAATAAGTTCTATAAAATTGAAATACGCTTAGGGATTTGGTTAAAAAAGAAAACAAGAAGGAGAAAGGAAAAAAGACAAAGAATTCATCAAGAACTCCAAGAACCTCAATTGGAGTTCGTCAAAGGGTGATCTCGATAAGGTATGTGAGAACCTTCTTTGTTGGGTTCTTCCACCGACCCAACAACATGCTTAAATCAGCGCAAGTATAGTAGATTGAAAGATGAACATTGAAGTTCTTGATAAAAGAACCGTTGAATTCTTTTTGGTTGAGTAGTAGTATACCATTAGTTGTTGATTCGTGTTCACGACTGTTTTACGAGTCTAACATATTGGGTATTGAGAATTTTAATTATCCTTAATCAAGACATAGGGTGCTGCGCCTACCAGAGATCTTTAGGCTAGGCTCTATATGACAGAGTCTAGAATGTAACGCTAGCCAATGCCTCTCAAGACAGTCTTTCAGGACAACCAGAGCCTCTCACCTAGAGATCTCATTTTCCCTCATCTTTTTGTAATAGTTCCTAAGTGATATGCCTATAATTTATAATTAATTGTAACACTCTTATGTACACCTAAACCTCATGAAAAAATCATCCACAATCATGAGATCATGAACATTGAATTCACAATTTAATTCAAGGGAAGTTAGGATCAAAGTTAAGTAAGTTAAGAAGTCAAATCTAAAGCTATGAAGTGAGTTAAAGTAAAATTTCTTAAAACTTCCAAGAGTATTATTTAAACATTCTTAACTTTGTTTTAGTGCTCAAGTTTAGAGTTAAAGAAAGAGTAAAATTTGAAGTATTTCCTTCAAAGATATAGGGGAACTAAGTAATCCCTAAAGAGTAAATTAAGCTCAAAAGTTTCAAGTCAACTAAAGAGTAAAGAGTTTACTTCATTTCTCAAAATATATAAAGTAACTAAATAATCCTTAGGAAGTTTATAATTGTATGTACATTGATGTTAAAGGGAAACTAAGATTTCCCAAATGAGTTTATTACTAGAAAAAAGGAAACATTGATTCAAAGAGGGATTTTTGAAGTGAAAAAGGTTGAACAAATTATCTCAACCTAGAGGAAGGAGGATATATTTTAAAAGCATGAGCTAAAGTATATTCTGGAATTAGCATTGAGCACCGATGAGAGTTCATATTAACTCAAGTATAACACGCTTAAAGTCCATATCTTGGTCTAAATCATGACATGATTAACTAATTCCTAACTACTTTTTATAAGCCTAAAATTATGCATTGGAACTATGTAGGATGTGTTAGAGTCAAAACATTAAGAAATGACTTCTAGAGAAATGTGAAATGTGTTCTAGTGCACCTTGTCATGTTTCATGGTGTTTTAAGAGTTGGAATTTAGTGAAATTTGGTAAAAAGTTTTAAATATATATATAAGAGTGTAATTAGGGTAAAAGAAGGGGTACAACTCCCCAAGGACAAGGGACCCTTCCATTTGACCCAAATTTGCAAAATTGGCACTGGAAGTCCCCGATCCAATGGACGAGTCGTCAATGGGTCAACGACCCATCAATGGTGTTTGTTGGTTTGTAACTATCCACATTTACAAAATTTCCAAAAACCCAATATTTGTCCCAAACGACGCCCATGCAGGATGGGCCGTCGATAGAACTACGGGGCATAGGTCGGGGTCTCGTGGTTTTGGGGTCGAGTTTCACCATTAAGTTTTAGTTAAGTTAGATTAATAAGTTAGTTGGTTAATTAATTAAGTGAGGTTTGATGGGTGTCTAATGAATTTATTTGGGGATTATCTAAAGATTAAATCTCATTAAACAAACCCAACACCTCATAATTCCCAAACCCAATTCTCTCTACTTTCTCTCTCTCCCTCTATTAAATGACCCAATTAAAAATAGAGATTGAAGGTTCACTACAGCTTCAAGAATTCATCTTTTCTTCGTAAAACTCTAAGGAATCCGAAGGTATGGAATCCATTCACTCTTGGGATCTCTTTCCCAAAGAGGCTCTTCAAAATTTGTTTCCAAAGAAGTCTAAAAGTTGAGTTTTCTTCCAATTTCGTAATTGTTCTTGCAAATTGATTGAATAATGGTTTAATTTTATTATTATTGATAGATAATGATTAAACATTACTGAATTGTTGTATTTCTTATTCTTATACCTAATTCTATGGAAGAATTCATGATTGAACCCTTTTCCCTAACCATAGGTTATGAATTGGTGTTGATTTTATTAGTGATGATACAATTGACTTAAATCTTGTATAGATTGCTATAATATGATGTTATCAAGTGAATTTATGGATGAATATTGTTGTATTGATTGTAAGATCGTGAAGAAGGCTTTTATGGCTATTTGGTAAGACTTTAAGATCTTGAGTTCTTTACTTCAATGATATTTGTTTATGCTTGATGATGGTGTAAAATTGAAGTATTATACGTTATTATATTAATAAGATGATGATATGATGATTATGGTGAAATTACATGACTATGCTGAATTGGGAGATCATGTTAAAGCTATATAGATACAAGGTTGGACGTGAATCTCTTGATTGTCTTACTATGATATGATTTTGATGTGATGATCTCACTACATCAAAGGTTATATTGAAAGGAAATTTTCATGCAATACCTATTGAGAAAATTACATGATATTAAAGGGGCAAGTCTCATATGACCTTAGTTAAGCTATGATTATTAAGAATTACATAATGGCATTTAAAAAAGCGACTTCAGCTTAGTACCGAGAAAACATGATAATGAGATATGTTGACTCCCCGATAAAGGGAGATTCACCCGATGGTTTCTTATGAGATGAGAACTCCAATGCTAGTGGACCTGTAGAGGGTTTAAGACATATCTCCTTGTTCCTTAACTATGTTGCCTCCATAGGAATACTAGCTACTGGATCAAGCTAGAATGTTATATTCATGTTTTGGTACTACTTTGGCAAGTAGACCATCTTCTTTCGTGTAGGGTTTCATGACACCGAATTCCATGTTTATCTCATATGGTCTATTTTTTGTTAAGGCAATTGTTCCCGAAAGTAAGATGAATGAATGAATGTAATGAAGTGAACACTAAGTAGGGTGACTTAAGTGGTGCTACTTAGTGTAGGCAGGGGTATTGGACTATACTTATACATTTCACAAGTTGACCTTGAGGGGAGTCCTAGGAGGTTGTTCTTATGTTCTTATGATAAGAATGAAATGCTTATGTTGACTTTCCATGTTGTTATCATATACGATGTTAGTTTCATTGATGGACATGCTATTGGTCCAAGTTTCTATATATGATAATGATTACACATGATGCTATGTTATATGAAGTAAGGCATCGCTTATGATCTCTTTCCTTGTTTACATGATAATGTGGGGTTATGGGGCTTCACATGAGCATTGAACTTGTAGTCTTGGGATGGAATTGTGAGTAAGGTTATTATATGCTATGATGTTATGAACTTTTATACATGAATTGTTGCTATGAGATTACGTTGGAGTTATTCATGTCTATATGACCTTAATATGAGGCTATAAATATTGGTATGGTCTTATTGATGATATGAGTCTTGTATTGGATATGAACTTGTCTTGATGATGTTGTGTCTATTGACTTGTATATTCTCTTTTATGTGCATAAAAGGATTTTAAAGTCACTAAGCATGGTTTTGAACAAAATGTCCTTTTAAGCATGATTTCAAAGGCTTTAAGTGCATACGTTTCCATTCTTAGTACAAGTTGATGTACTAGACCATATTCTTTCCCTTTTCCCAAATAATGTAGGTTCAGGCCATTGAAGTGTAGGAAGCCATTTTGCAAGAAAACTTGGAACCATTTCTTAAGTAATTGGTAGGCCCTCATGTTCGGGGATATTACCATTTCTCTATTCTAGCTATGATGTTATTATGTCTAAAGACACTTGTTGATTCCTTTCCATTGAGACTATTGATGTAAGCCTATAATGGAATATTGTACTTGTGTATGAGATTATTCCCAACTTTGTAATACTCTTTAGATGGTTTAATGTGAGAAAATGTAATTAGAATATATCTTATGTATTCGTTATGTTTCCTAAACAATAATCCTATGTAATCTTCAATAAATGAGGAGTCTATTTAAACTCTATATAATATGTAAGAGGTCTATGTATCTCTCAATATATAAGCTTTTTTAATTTTATGCATTTTTGCATACGCTATGATGAATGCATAAGGGCTTGTCCAAATCTAAAGGATGGTTTGAAAAGGGACATAGAAGAGTTTTTCTCATGAAACGAATGTTCCTACTTGGAAGTGGAGAGAAATTAATATGGACTTTTTTGTTGGGTTGCCTAGAACCCAAAGGTAAAATGACTCAATATGGGTTATTATTGATATATGGAAAAAATCCATTCACTTTATCCACGTCAATTCTACTTATTTAACGGAATATCATGCAAGAATATACCTTATTGAGATTGTGATCATACATGGTATCCCTTTGTCTATCATATCGGATAGAGGTGCTCACTTCACTTCTCATTTTTGGACGTCTTTTGAAAAAGGGTTGGGTAGTCAAGTGAAGCTTAGCAGCGCTTTTCAATATCAAATAGATGGTCAAGCCGAGCATACTATTCAAACACTAGAATATATGTAAATAGCTTGTGTTATAGATTTCAAAGGAAATTGACACAATCACCTACAGTTGATTGAGTTATCCGATATTAATAGCTACTATTCGAATATTTCTACGATACCTTTGAATCACTCTATGGTAAAAGATGTAGGTCTATGGTTGGGTGGTTTTAGGTTTGTGAGTCTTCACTCCTTGGTCCAGAAATAATCTATTAAGCATTGGGAAAGGTTCGATTGATAAGAGATATGTTGAAAACAACTTAAAGTTGGCAAGTCCTACCGCCGACAATAGAAGAAGAGACCTTGAATTTGAAGTGGGTGATATGGTCTACTTGAAAATTTTACCCATGAAAAGGGTGACATTTGGTAAGAAAGGGAAACTTACTCCCCGATATGGGGGCCCTATGAGATATTGCAACGGGTCATAAAAGTTTTCTATGTGTTGCAACTACCTAGGAAAATAACTTCGGTTCATCCTATATTTCATGTCTCCATCATTAAGAAGTGTATTTTCCACCTCGTATCCGATCTCCCTATTGAAGGGTCAAGTGTGAATGAAAACCTTACCTATGAAGAGATTCCGATTGAAATCCTTGATCGACAAGTCAAGGTGTTGAGGAACACGGAGGTGGTCTCCTAAAAGATCTATGGAGAAAGCACCTAATTGAGGGAGCAACATGGGAGGCTGAGGCGGACATGAAGTCCGGTTATCCTCATTTTTTAATCAAAATTCTAGCCAAAGTTGAGGTTACTAATCATCTTGAAATGAACTAATTAACAATGTTGTATTCGACTTGATTTTCTAAAATGAGCATATTAATGGTAAGGATTCTTGCTAAAATGAGTTTTCATGGAAAAATGCTCTTTTGTTAACTTGCAAGTATTTGTGACGATTTGTCTAGTTGCCTGGATGAAATGATAGTGAGCATGTTAATGTTTTTCAAAAGAAGGTTGGCATAAGTGAAGCTTGATGTTATGTTGTGCTCATGTTGATATTGAGAATGTAGTTCCTCATGTGTTGATGCTGAGCTCTTATATGTGGTAAAGTGTGATTTGAGTTTCTATGTGTAAATTCCAAGTTTATGTGTTGAAAGGAGTTGTGAATTACTCATATGAGATTATATGTTGTTTGTTGGGCTGCTAGTATTGAGTCTCCTAATTCCCCTACAAAAAGAATTTAGTGTTATTCGTGGACGAATGTTCCTAAGAATGAGGGGGTATAATGTAACACTCCAAAAGTCCATTACTTGGTCTATATCCTCACATGATGAACTAAGAATTAAACCACTGTTTATAATCCTAAAATAATGTGTTGGAACTAAGGGGGAAGTATTAGAATCAAAACTTTAAGAAACGACCATGTTATCCAGAGAATTGTGAAACATGTGCTAGTGTGACTTGGTATGTTTTATGGGGTTTTAAGCGTCGGAATTTAGTGAATTTTTTATTAAAGTTGTTAAATAAATAGAAGAGTGTTTTTAGGATCGAAACGCCCGAGTACAACTCCCCACCGACAACCCTAAGAGGACCCTTCCATTTGACCCAAAACTGTCAAAATTAGCAGTGGCAGTCCACGAACCAATCGACTAGCCGTCGATGGGTCAACGGCCCTTCGATGGTTGTAGTTGTTTAGGTCTTAGACACATTTCAAAAAGGTTCCCAAAACCTAGTCTCTTTCCCAAATCACGCCCATCCAAGACGGGCCGTCGATGGGACTTCAGGGCGTAGGTCGAGGTCTCTTAGTTTAGGGATCGAGTTTCACTTTTATGTTTTATTTAAGTTAAATTATTAAGTTATTTGTTTAATTAATTAGGTTAGTGTTAATGGGTTGTTAATTAATTTATTTGGGGGACTATATAAAGAATAAACCTCATTAAACTAACCTAACACCCCATAGTTCCGAAACCTAATTCTCTCCAACTTCTCTCTACGTTCTATCTGTATTCAAAGACCCAACTAAATACCAAGCTTCAAGGTTCACTAGGACTTCAAGACTTAATATTTTCTTCATCAAACTCTAAGGTATCCTTAGGTATAGAGGCTATTCACTCTTGGGATCTCTTTCCCCAAAAGACTCTTAAAAATTAGATTCTAATGAAGTTTAAAAGTTTAGTTTTCTTCCAATTTCTTAATTGATATTTAAAATTGATTTGATGTTGGTTTCCTTTGGTTATTATTGATAGATTATCTTTGAAAATAAGTTAATTGTTGTAGTTATTAGTCTTTGACTTAGTTCTATGGATGAAGTCATGATTGAACGTGTTTCCTCTTACCCTAGGTTATGAATTGGGGTTGATTTTATTAGAGATGATACAATTGACTTAGTTCTTCTCATATGATGTTAATAAGTGAATTGATGGATGAATATTGTTTTATTCATGGTAATATCTTAAATAAGTCTTTGAAAGCTTTTTGGTAAGACTTTATGGTCCTAAGTTCCTTACTTGAATGATGATGGTTTATACTTGATTATGTTGTGCAATTGAAGTACTATATTTGTTTAGATTAAGAAGATGGTGATATGATTATTATGATGAAATGCCATGACTATATTGAATTGTGATATCATGTTAAAGTTATGAAGATACAAAGTTGAATGTGGATCAGTTGTGCGTCATACTATGATATGATTTTGATGTGATTATCTCACTATATGAAGGTTTGCATTGAAAGGAAATTCTCATTCAATACCTATTGAGATAATGACATGATATACAAAGGGTTAGTCTCCTTTAACCTAAATTAATCCACGATTATTAAGAATGACATAATGTCATTTCAAAAAGGGACTTTATCTTAGCACCGAGCGAACTGGACAATGAGAGGTGTTGAATCCCCAACGAAGGGAGATTCACCCTATGGTTTCTCATAAGATGAGAACTCCAATGCTAATGGGCATGTTGAGGGTTCAAGACGTATCTCCTAATTTGGTAACTATGTTGACTCCATAGGAATACTAGCTAATATATCCACCTTGGCAAGTAGACAATCTTCTTTCAATGTAGGTTTTCATGCAACCAAATTCCATGCTTAGCTCACATGGTCTAGTGTCGGTTAAGGTAATTTTTCCAAAAAGTGATATAATCAAATCAATGTAATGAAGTGAACACTAAAAAGGGTCACTTAAGGGGTTATACTTAGTGTAGGTAGGCGTATGGAACTGTACTTATACATTGCACAATTTGTCCTTAAGGGGAGTCCTAGGAGGTTATCCTTATGTTCTTATAATATGAATTAAACGATAATATTAACTTTCCATGTTGATAATCCTATATGATGTTGGTTTCATTAATGAATATGATATTGGTATAAGCTTATATACATGATGGTGACTACACATGATGCTATGTTTTATGAAGTAAGGCATTTCTTATGATCTCTTTCCTTGTTTACTTGATTATGTGGGGTTATGGGACTTCACATGAGCATTGCACTTGTAGGCCTGGGATGAGATTGTGAGTAAGGGTCCTATATGCTTTGATGTTATGAACTCTTATACATGAATTGTTGTTATGAGATTACGTTGGAGTTATTCATGTTTATATGACCTTAATATGAAGCTATAAATATTGGTATGGTCTTATTGATGATATGGGTCTTGTATTGGATATGAACTTGTCTTGATGATGTTGTGTCTATTGACTTGTATATTCTCTTTTATGTGCATAAAAGTCTTTTAAAGTCACTAAGCATGGTTATGAAAAAAATGTCCTTTTAAGCATGATTTCAAAGGCTTAGTGCATATGTTTGCATTCTTAGTACAAGTGGATGTACTAAACCATATTCTTTCCCATTTCCCAATCAATGTAGGTTCTGGCCATTGAAGTGTAGGAGGCCATTTTGCAAGAAGGCTTGGAACCATTTCTTATGTTATTGGTAGGACCTCATGTTTGGGATATTATCATTTCTCTATTCTAGCTATGATGTTGTTATGCCTAAGGACACTTGTTGATTCCTTTCCATTGAGACTATTGGTGTAAGCGCATAATGGAATATTGTACTTGTGTATGAGATTATGCCCAACTTTGTAATACTCTTTATATGGTTTAATGTGAGACAATGTTATTAGAATATATCTTATGTATTGGTTATGTTTCTTAAACAAGAATCCTATGTAAGCTTCAATAAATGAGGAGTCTATGTAAACTCTATATAATATGTAAGAGGTCTATGTATACCTCAATATATGAACTTTTTTAATTCTATGCATTTTTGACCTATGATATGTTATGATGAATGCAAAGGGCTTGTCCAAATACTTTTCGAGGAAGAAGATGCCGGTTAAATCTAAAGGATGGTTTGAAAAGGGACATAGAATATCTTTTCTCATGTAATGAATGTTCCTACTTAGAAGTGGGGAGAAATTAATATGGATTTATTTGTTAGGTTGCCTCGAACCCGAAGGCAAAATGACTCAATATGGGTTATTGTGTATATATTAAAAAAATCCGCTCACTTTATCCACGTCAATTCTACTTATTTAGCGGAGGATTATGCAAGAATATACATTAATGAGATTGTGATCATACATTGTATCCCTTTGTCCATCATATCGGATAGAGGTGCTCAATTCACTTCTCATTTTTGGAGGTCTTTTCAAAAAGGGTTGGGTAGTCATGTTACGCTTAGCACCGCTTTTCAATCTCAAATAGATGGTCAAGCTTAGTATACTATTCAAACCCTAGAATATATGTAAATAGCTTGTGTGATAGATTTCTGAGGAAATTGGTACAATCACCTACAGTTGATTGAGTTATCCTATAATAATATCTACCATTTTAGTATTTCTATAATACCTTTGAATCACTCTATGGTAGAAGATGTAGGTCTATGGTTGGGTGGTTTGAGGTTTGTGAGTTTTCACTCCTTGGTCCCGAAATAATCTACTAAGCATTGTGAAAGGTTCGATTGATAATAGATATGTTGAAAACAACGTACAGTTGGCAAAAGTCCTACGTCGACAATAGAAGAAGAGACCTTGAATTTGAAGTGGCTGATATGGTCTACATGAAAATTTTACCCATGAAAAGGGTGATGACATTGGGTAAGAAGGGGAAGCTTAGTCCCCGATATGCGGGTCCCTATGAGATATTGCAACGGGTCATAAAAGTTTCTTAGGAGTTGCAACTACTTAGTGAAATAACTTCGGCTTATCGTGTATTTCATGTCTCCATGATTAAGAAGTGTATTGGCCACCTCGTATCCGTTCACCCTATTGAAGGGTCAGGTGTGAATGAGAACCTTGCCTATAAAGAGGTTCTGATTGAAATCCTTGATCGACAAGCCAAGAAGTTGAGGAACAAGGAGGTGGTCTCCTAAAAGTTCTATGGAGAAACCACCTTGTTGATGGATCAACATGGGAGGCTGAGGCGGACATGAATTCCGGTTATCCTCATTTTTTACTCAAAATTCTAGCCAAAGTTGAGATTACTAATCCTCTTGAAATGAACTAATTAATAATGTTGTATTCGACTTGATTTTTTAAAATTGGCATATTTGTGGTAAGGATTCTAAACTTAGTAGGATTTCTAAAAACTTGAAAAGGAGTGGTTGAAGAGAGAGAAACCAACCTATGTTAAAGAACAAGGATCCAATTGAATACGAACCTAGGGCTCCTAATATCAAACCTGAGAAGGGTAGTGATTCTTAAGGTGGTAAGCCTACTTGTGCTACTTGTGGGAAAAAGCACTATGGGCAATGCCTAATGGGTATCGGAAATGTCTTTCGTTGTGGTAAGGATGAACATAAGGTAAGAGATTGTCCTACTATTTCTTCTAGAGGAAGGGAGGTAAGCAAGTTCCTCCAAGTTTTTCGGGTGATGATTTTCCAAAGAATAATCACGTCTAGGCACTCCGGGCTAGGGGATCACAGCCGGATTAGGATGACGATGATGGTAAGTTCTTGTATTTCTCTCTTTAGTGTTATGATTTCTTTCTAAGTGGTGGCTTATGGTGAGTAGTAGAATATTTATTGTTGTCTCATCTCTTCTATTCAATTCAAGCTTGAGAGTTACAAAGCCATAGTAGCATGTAGCATGTTGCATTGTGTTTAGGAGTCTTGTTGGAATTGAATTTCATGATTCCTTTCATTTTGCATTTAATGAAGTTATGATTATATTATAAATTGAGTTTCTATGGTTTTATCGCTTATAATATCATGTTATTATCATCAATTGTCTAAGAGTTGCATTTTTGAAAAAGTTAGCATGTTTCACTGTAATATAGGCAATTTACTGTATGATTTTTGAATGTTTTATTCAATTGTTCTTTAGTTGAAATGGTTGTATGTTTTTTAGAATTGATGTATACGATCATGATAATGAAGAGAAAAGGTTTTCTTGCTATTTAAAATGAAGAATGTGAGTCTTATTACATAATGAGTTGTAGTTTCATTTCTATCTTCTTGTTGTCTTTTGGGTCTCTTAAATATGTGAAATTGCTGTTTCTCCTAAATCTAGTGTTGTATCTTATGTGGTATGGTTATGTTCTTCTATTCTTGATTTTATTGACTCTTAAAACTGCCTAAAAGAACCCAGTGTCATTCGAGAACGGATGTTGTCCAAGTGGGAGATATTGTAACACCTTTAAAACGATTTAGGTTAAACTAGATCCTAACACTTGTGTATTAAGGTTTTCAATTCCTAAAAGGATTATAATGATATTAGGAATCAGTCGTTGATGTTTCATGAAATTTGGAGGTCAAACATCCAAGAATATCCATGATGTTCAAAAGGTTTCTTTTGAAACGATGTTATGTGTCTTAGTGTGTTTTATCGAGCTTTACGTGTTCGTTTTGGGTGAAATTGATGTGAGAGGTTCTAAACTCGTATACAAACATATTCGTGTTGGAAACGTCTCAGAAAAAGTCCCCAAGGAACAACCAAGGGTCCTAGAAATAGGACCCATCTGTATGGTCAAAACTTCCTAAGGCAGTCCCACCTACGGAGGCAATAGATGCCCAGTCGGCTGGTGACACCCCGTACGTGGAGGGTGTGGATGGGGACTGAAGTATGGGAGATTGTACTTCAAAAGTCCAGTCTCGTATCCAAACCACGTACCAGCAAGATGGTGCGTTTGTTGGGCTACGCCCTGTCGATGGGCAAGCGTAAGTGAGTCTGCAATTTCGTCTCCTTTACTGTAACGTGAAGAGGTGAATTGGTAAAATAACCCCACATCCAAATAAATGTTTGGGAGTTTTCCTAAAGGTATTCTAGGTATTTTAAGTAGGTTTATAAGTTTTAAACACCTAGATGAATTCATTATTCCAAATCAAAACCCAAATTCTCTTAGAAACTCTCTAGAACTCCATTGAAGTCAAAACTCAATATAGAGCTTGGATTGAAGATTGTTTGGTGATTACTCATAAATTCTTAATCAAATTTATGGTCTATCATCAATTTATGTATGGTTCTTCATCCTTGAAACTCTTTTCTTCAAGGAGCCAAATTTCAAAGTCATTTCCAAAGTCTTTCAAAGATGAACTTGTCCAATTTTTATATCTATACATGGGTTCTTACACAAAACGTATTGAATCATTATATATTGATTGAATTGATTCTAATTTGATGATTTTAGCCTAATTACCCTATGAACCTATGCAATTCATGAGCCCTAGTTTTTGACTATTTTGTGGTGACTTGATGATTTCATAATGCAATTGAATTCTTATGTTGTTTGATTAATGCTATTGAATTATGCTAGAATCATCTTAAAATTGTTAGTATGCTGCCCTATATTCATAAATCAATGTTGTATGATCTTTTATTCATTTTCTATTGTAACTATTGAATTGAATTGATAATCATGGCTATAGGTAAGGGTATTTGGGTATTGTGTTGGATGATTTAGCTATGCTAGAAAAAATGATTCTAATATGCTATCGAATATTGAGAAAAACTCATCTATGTCAACTATAAAAAAATTGTTTAATATATGTAATTTCTTATGGAGAAAACACTCAGCCATGTCATTATTAGTTAACTAAAATAACATAGATTAGTGAAACTCTTAATTGGTAACATAGAATGGGTCTTTTCTGAATGTTTATTCGAATATTTGATTCCTTTTCCTTTTATAATTTATTCAATTGAGGGTAATTTAAATTGACTGAAATATATTAATGGCCACAACGAACATCTTTTTTTTTTGTGTTCTAACAAAACAAATTTGGGTAAGATCCACCGAAGTGGGTAGCCTTAACCGGATGCGTTTGTTAATTTGCAAAGCCCGAACGTTGTTCCCATTCATTTCGGGGGAGACGCCAACCCTCTCACCTTTCTACGAATATCTTTTGCTACACACTAAGAACCATTTTAATAAAGTAAATGTATCAAAGACCATGATTAAACATTACCCATACATTGAAGACCATTTTGATCCTTTTCTCAATTCCTCTGTATGTCATATTTTTTTACATTTTTAGATTTAAATATATGTGCGCGTGTGTGTGTCTATATATATATATATATATACTAGTTTTGTTGTAACATCTTACAACTAGAAAGAACTAGAAAAGAAGTTAAAATATGAAAATACTTATTTTTGGAAAGAATAAGAAAATCTGGAAATTTTAAGTTAGTTGAAAAGTGAATTTTTTTCAATTTCAAACAAACATAGCTCCTAGATTAATATGAGCTAGGTGTTGTTCCATATATCTTTGACAATACCTTAGAATAATCTTTCTAACACCGTTGGGTTTGCACGATTCCGAGTTCAGATGAGTGAGTTATGCCTTTCGGAAGTTTGGTTATTGGATTTAGAAAAGCCCAATCCGGATTTTGAGAAAAGCAAAGTTGTGTTTTCTTTACCTAGCTAAAAACAATTAGTTTTTAGGAATTAATTTGCGTAAAACCAGACCTTTGTTTAGTTTAGGAAAAGAGAATTCACGCTAGGGCTTGGAGAAGACAGAAAATAAGAGAAAAGAGGAGAGAAATCAAGAATCGCCAAGAACACTGAAGGTTTGCGTGTGGAATTCATCCAGGGTGAACCCTAAAAAGGTATGTCAGATAACATAGTGTTGTTTAGTCCAACCACACGCCAATCTTTTTTGAATTCAGTGAACTTGAGGTGATTGAATGTTAATGAAAATTAATTCTCAAAGAACATTGTTGAAAATTCATTGAGTTCTATGGTTGTGTTGTTGAAGTTTCTTTATGCTTTGTTTCATGTTTCTGGGTGCAATTTTAATTTGAATCTAGTGTATATTTATATTACTAATGATACTAAGTATTTGGGGAAAGACCATTGAAGTTTAGAAGGTTTAGAGATGAAAAATGAAGGAGAAAAGTCAAGAACACCTTGGTAAGGGGTTGGGGCATCGCGACTCTCAAAGCCCCAAAGACCAATCTCTGTCCTAAGTCCTTGGGGCGCCGCGCTTAACAGAGCGCCCCACACAACTCTATGTAATTTGAGGGTTGGCGTTCCACGCCTCTCAGAGCGCCAGGGAAGCCAATTATCCCCATTCTTTCCCACTTTTTCCTACTAGTTCCGAAGTGAAGTACTTATGTTTCTTAGTTTATTCCAAAAATCTAAGGTACATTTAAACATCATGAAATCATATATAAACATGAGATCATGAACCATTAATCAATAATACAATTAAAGGAAACTTTAAATCAAACTCAAAGAAGTTAAGAGTCATATCTGCAAGTTAGAAGAAAGTCAAAGCAAAGTTCTTAAAAAATTTCAGGAGTCTTTTTCAATGTTTAATTTGTTATTAAGACTTAAGATTTGAGTTCAATAGTTAAAGAGTAAAGTTGAATTTCATTCTTCAAAAAAGTATATGGGTACTATGTATTCCCAAAGAGGTTGAAAATAAATGTTTTCATATTTAAAAAAGAACGAAAACTGAGATTTCCAAAGAGCCTTCGGGCTAGTTCCAAGGAAAGAGTTATAGCTATCTAAAGTGAAGAAAGCAGCGGAAACTGAGATTTCAAAGATAGCCTTTGAGCTATGTTTTGAGCTTTAATCTCAAATCATAGAAGAAGTATATTTGAAATACATAAGAGTTAGTTATTTTAGGAGTATTATTGAACACCAAATGAAGGACGAGCATGAGTTCAAATAAATCACATCACCATAAAACCACGTAGTCACCATGGGTAATAAAGGGTCATACTTTTTGGATGAACCTTTACAAAGTAGACTACTGGATCCATTAGGCAAGTGATGTCTTATACCTTTGGCTGGGTAAAGGATGTGCTCGCAGCGTGAGGTAGGATGGATGTATCATCACAATAGCGCTTATGTGATGGTTGTCGGTTAGAGAAACTCCTACATAAGTTATTGTAGTTTATATAGACAGTTTATTTATATATTTTACATACATCTAAGAGATAATTGTATCTTTGAATACATACAGAGTTTACAACATGTTTTAAACAGGATTTTTTTTATATTGCACTTGCTTTAAATTGCTTTATATTGAAATGAGTCCAGTATGTTGAGTTGAGCTGAGCAATGTAAGTTCTTCTTATTTCCCTATCAAGTATATATTTGTTAGCATTCAGACATTCATACTCGTGCATTCAATGTAATGATGCTAGTTCTCCTGCATCGTATCTTGATGCTGATGGAGGTAAGGAGAATCGGCATCCAGTGCACCGTTGATCTAGTTGAGCACTCCAGAGTTAATGGTGAGCATCCTTGCATTCCGGAGGACTCCTTTACATGCTTTCTAGTTTACTTGATATTGTGGGGTTTGTCCCAACATCCATCACACTTTTAGAGTATTCATAGATAGACAATTAGATGTTAGTCCTTCGAGTCTTTAAGTATTATTCCGTATTGTTAAGACTCGGTTTGCTAGTATTGGCAATATTAAAATGATTCCGTTTAATAAACATTCTCAATATTTACTATTTCTTCCGTTCAGTTAATTTTATGATTATTATTTTTCGGTGAGTTAAGTAAGTTAGGCCAAGGGTCCGCTCGAGGCCAGCAATAGTCATCTAGTGACGGTCATGGCTAGGCTGTAGGCTCGGGGCATGACATTTTCGACACGAGTGTTGCACGTGATTACTAATTCAGAAAATATATGTTATAGTAAATAGTATTGCTTATTTAAGCGAAGATGTGAACAATAAGCTTTGCACAAAATAATATTGCAGATTTTTTTGTGAAATTTAAATATGGATCGTCATATATATCTTTTATTCAAGCAAACCTATGAAGATGGTGAATGAAAAATTTTATTAGTTAAGTGGAATAAAGTATATATTTAATTCATTTTGATGATGTTCAATCTTGTAATTAGTCGTATCTCACTAATATTACGTTATAAACTATATTTGTTGTGAATTTTCTTGTCATCTAACCAGATTTGCCTTGCTCATGTATTCCATGTTAAATTGTTTAAATGTCATATGAATATATAAAGAGAACAACTACATTTTATTTTTTAGAACTATGTTTTGTACATTAAATTTTATTTTATGAGCTATAACATAATAAATGATGTTCATTTTGTTTTCTCTTATATTTGACTTCTCCATTGATTGTGTATATAAATCATAAATAGTTATCTGTCTGTCAATAATTAACTAAAAAGGTCTTCTTTTTTTTTTACCGGAAAAACTAAAAATTTAAAATGAAAGAATATATTCTACCTGTGAAAAAATATATATAATCACATGTCTATCTTACACCTTATAAAGATATAGTTCATATACTAGTAAGCGATTTACAATTTATTCAACCGAGCATAATTTTGTGAGACAAGATACGTCCATAAAACATGTATATTGTAATACATGAGATCAAATTTAGGTGTAATTTGTTCTAGATAC
Source organism: Solanum pennellii (assembly GCF_001406875.1). Classification (NCBI taxonomy): domain Eukaryota; kingdom Viridiplantae; phylum Streptophyta; class Magnoliopsida; order Solanales; family Solanaceae; genus Solanum; species Solanum pennellii. The sequence continues at coordinate 50,282,523 of NC_028644.1, forward strand.
ATTGTATCCATGTGGATACACTTGTATCTAGTATAAATACTCAAATCCGCTCACCTCCCCACATATCACTCGCCATTCTCTATGTCGCTCCCGCATCGGTATCCCGATTAAATGTGAATCACAACAAATATATGTATCTAGTGTTATTCACATGTATTTGAGATATATAGACAAATCTCGCTCGCCTCCTTCTTTTCCTTCCTTGTCTCTCTCCCTATTTTAGTACTTCTGATATCAAATTTTTACTTAGTGAGACAAAATATACTAATTTCAAGTATGAGAAAATTAATGAATATGCTAGGAATGTTGTATAATTAGATAGTTTCTCACTTTTTATTTTATAAATATGTTAGGTTTAGGGCCAACAAATGAAATGGACATCTTTTATTATATAGGACCATTTCAATCAAGTAAAATATAGAAAAAATGATAAGAAATAACCATTCGCCTATTTCAGTTACAAAAATTTTAGCTGAAATTTGGGAAAGGGCAGAAGTACCTCCTACACTATTGTAACGACTATTTGATCATTTTGATCACTAGAGCTTTAGATTCATAAAATAGTTCCGATAGATTCTAGATGTATATTTTGAACTATTCGTAACTACCTTATAAAATTAGTGGGATAGTTTTAATTATTAAATTTGTTCGTGGTTAAGGAAGTTAAAATCAAAATTGGTAGTATTTAATATTTATTAGTTCATAATTAGTTACCCTAGATAATTGAAAAGACTAAGCGACAAAAACACTATCTGCGGCGTCAACTAGGAGCGACTGCAATCCATGTAATGCTTCAAATTCTTTGAATTCGCCCAGTAATATCTAGTATGTTATATTGTTATTGATTGGGAAAGAGATATCAAATTGAGAAGAGGTTGGAATTGGAAATTCCTCATATACATTGTAGTGGGTTTCATTATTAAGTTTAAGTTAGATCAAAAGTTAAATGATGAAATGTTGGTCATTCATATTACTAAATGATGTGTTGGGAGAAAAAAGTTGGAAAATTCAATTTTACAGGAAGGCTTTGTATTTTGATTGAGATATTTATGCACATGGGGATTTAATATTTATTTGGTATTTGTGGGTTTAAAGAAAATGGGACTTCAACACTTAGCAGTGCAATTGAATTATAGTTTTGCAATTGTTTTCTTGTACGAGTAATTGGTTTCACAAAATAGTGAGTTTGAATTTACAAATTAACTTAAATATCATATTAAAAAAATATTTTGATATATGGATATGCATAATTAAATATTATGTTCATCAAATTATTTAAATTCCATTGTTGTTATGCTAATTTGAGGAATTAAAACTTACCTTTAGGTTTAAACTTTTGGAAATTGATTAAAAGAATTAGGCAAGTTTTTTTTTAAATGCAACCCAATAAAGGGTCATTTATTTAATAAAATAAAAATATAAAGAATAGACAAAAAGTGGTCATTCAACAAGAAACATTCAAAATAAAACAACAGAAAAATGGAAAGCTTAAAAAGGAAGAGCTCCATTTCATCTGCTATGATCTGTTCCCCAAACATCTGCATATTCTCCGATTAAAATATAGCTTGCAAAATTCCATTCATTTCACAACACCTCCGCACAAACTACAATCTACAAAACACACACATTTTGTATGAAATCATTTTATCGCGATATTTCTCACTAACGCTATGATTTGAACCAATTAAGACTTCTTTAATTTGAGTGGCATAGATCTAAATTTCAGCAGAGATACTAGATGTTTAGAGAATTTCAGTTCATTGTCCTTTGAAATTACTTATTTTTTTAAAGAATAAGAAAATATTGAAATTTTAAGTAAGTTGAAATGTGAATTTTTGGTCAAATTCAAACAACCATAACTCCTAGTTTAGGATGCGTTAGGTGTAGTTCCTAATATGGTTGGAAATACCTTACAATTATCTTCTAACACCTCCAGGTTTGCGCGTTTCCGATATTGGATGAGTGAGTTATGCCTATCGGAAGTTGGGGTTGTTGGGTTAAGGAAAGCCCAATTCGGATTTGGGAAGGGCAAAGTTATCTTTTCCTTATCTAATTAAATTTAATTAGTTTTTAGGAATTAATTGTAGTAAAACCAGACCTTTCCTCAATTTAGACTTGGAGAAGAGAGAAAAGAAGAGAAAAGATGAGAGAAGCGAAGAATTTCCAAAAACACTCAAGCTTTGCACGTGGAATTTGTCGTGGTGATCTCTAAAAAGTTATGTTAGATAACATAGTGCTGGGTTAATTCACCCACACGCCAACCTTGTTTTAATTCAGCGAATTAAAGATTTTTGAATGTTAAGAAAGTGAGTTCTTGAAAACAATTGTTGAAAATTTGTTGAGTTCTTGATAGTTGTGTTGTTAAAGTTTAATGACTCTTTGATTCATGTTTCGGGGAAAATTTTTTGGTTGAATCTAGTGTATATAGATATTACTAATGACCCTAAGTGTTTGGGGAAAGAACCATGGAATTTTAGAGGGTTTAGAGATGAAAAACCGAGGAAAAAAGTCTAGAACACCTGGGTAAGGGGGTTGGGGCGTCGGGTCTCTCAATGCCCCAAAGACCAATCTATGTTTCTAGGGACTTGGGGCGCCTCGCCAACAAGAGCTCCCAACCTAACTCTCTGTAATTTGAGGGTTGGCACCCAATGCCTCTCAGAGAGCCAGGGATGCCATTTCTCCCTGTTCTTTCCGCACCTTTTCATAGTAGTTTCTGAAATGATATACCTATGTTTATTAGTTGATTCCAACACTATAAGGTACATCTAAACATCATGAAATCATACATTAACACGAGATAATGAACCTTTAATCCAGTATCCAATTCAAGGAATGTTAATATAAAAGTCAAAGAAGTAAAAATCAGGTTTAGAAGTCAAGGAGCAAGTCAAAACAATGTTCCTAAAAGTTTTCAATAGTCCTTAGCAATGTTTTAACTTTATTTTTAAGATTTAAGAGTTAAGTTCAGTAAAGAGAAAAGTTGAAGTTCTTTCATTAAAGAAGTATGTGGGGATTATGTATTCCCAAAGAGGTTTAAAAGAAATATTTTCACATTTAAACAACAACGGAGACTGAGATTTCCAAAGAGCCTTCGGGCTAGTTTTACGAAAAGAGTTATAGCTTTATAAAATGGAGAAAACAGGGGAAACTAAGATTTCCAAGATAGAATTGGAGCTAAGTTTTGAGAAGTAACCTAAAATCTCAGAAGAAGTGTGTTCTAAAAACATAAGACCGTGTATATTCAGGGAGTAGTATTGAGCACCGAATCAAGGATGAGCATGATTTCAATAACTCACATCTTCATAGAACAACATATCCACCATGGGTAGAAATGGGTCATACGTTTTAGATAAACCCTTGTCAAAGTAGACTAGTGGATCCATTATGATGTTCAGGTCTTATACCTTTTGTCGGGTATAGGATGCGCTGGAAGTGTGAGGTAGATCACTATAACATCACTATACCTTTTAGGTGATGATTTTCAGTTAGAGAAATTCCCACAGAAGTTATGTTATCTTATGTAAACACTTTATTTGAATTTTTACATACATGTAAGAGTAAATTATATATTTGCATACACACAGAGTTTACAACATGTTTTAAACATCTTTTCTTTATATTTCACTTTCTTTTAAATTACTTTATATATAAATGAGTCTAGAATGTTAGTTGAGTTAGCTAAGTTCTTAAGGTTTCATTATAAAGTCTATATTGTTTAGCATTCGAACTGGCATATTCGGATATTCAATGTATTAATATTACTTGGACTGCATCGTATCATGAGCAGACGCAGGTAATGAGGATCCACATCCACTACACCGTTGATCCAGTTGAGCACTCCGGAGTCAGTGGTGAACCTACTTGCAATCCTAAGGACTCTTTTACTTTTTTTCTAGTTTAGGCATTTGGATGTTGTGGTGTTTTTCCCAACATCCATCTCATTTTAAGAGGCTTTATAGATAAACAATCAGATGTTAGTCCTTTGAGTCTTTAAGTATTATTTCTCATCGTTGGGACTTGGATTTCCAGTTTTAACCAAAGTTAAATGTTTAAGTTTCAAAAGCATTTTTATTATTAACATTTTCTCCAGTTCAGTTATGTTTATGATTTTTGTCTTCCGCTGAGTTAAGTAACCTAGGCCAAGGGTCTGCTTGAGGCCAGTAATGTTCATCGATTGCCGGCCACAGCTAGGTGTAGGCTCGGGATGTGAAAAACTTGGTAATAGAGACGAGAGTTCAAGAGTCTTATGGATTCTATGATGTCGTGTCTGTAGAGTCCCAATCATTGGTGTTAATCATGCCACATTTATAATTAGGAGGCTACTACATCTAGAAAATTCTTAACTTCTTTCACCCTTGTTTTGTGCGTTAGAGTTTATCTCTGAAAGTTTCTCTCTAATTCGTACTTGTGCGTGTCTAAGATAACCATGCCTCCACAAAGAGTAGCAAGAGTTCGTCAAGATAGGAGGTACGTGGAGTATAAGGGGTACTCAATGCACATGGAGTGCAATCCAAAGAGAAGGTTCTAATGACAAATTCAGAGAGGCGATTAGGATGAGGAGTCAGGCTGTGACTAATCTGGTGGGTCAGTAAAGAGGAGCTTGATAAGAAAGGGATGACATTTTGAGGATTCGTGAGTTCCTAAGGATTAATCCCCCAACTTTCATTGGTAGAAGTACTAATGAAGATCCATGGAGTTTCACTAAAGAACTTAAAATGGTATTCAATGTGATGTATATTGTCAAAACTAAGAAAGTTGAGCTAGTTTCATTTCAACTCAAGGCTAACTCTAGGACTTGGTTTGACTAGTGGATGAAGGGTACATATGAGGTTGCACCAAATACATGTAGAGCTTGTTTTGAAGAAGCTTTCCTGGGGAATTTCTTTCCCTGAGAATTGAAAGAGCCTAAGGTAAGTGAATTTCTTCTTCTGAAGAAGGATTCTCTAAGTGTGCATGAGTATGGGCTGAAGTTCACCAAACTATCTCGTTATGCTCCAAAATGGATAAGGACATGAAAAGAAGAATGAGTCTGTTAGTTAATGGATTGGGTCGTTCATAAAGCAATGAAGTCGGGAAGCTATGCTTAATGGGGACATTGACATTTTAAGGTCGATGATCTATGTGCAACAGGTAGAGGATGAAAAGACGAGAGATAGAGAGGAGTTCAAGAATAAAAGGGCTAAGACAGAGAATGAGTCCGGACAGTAGAAGAGTAATGCTAACTGGTCATCCGGCCAATAGAAACAATAGGGTCCTACAGGATTATTTGCTAGTACACCTACACCTAAGAACAACGGTGAGTACTATGGTCATAGTTCCAGAGTTAAGCCTGCCTATTCACATGATAGTTTGGTGCAAGGAGGTCAAAAAACCTCTTGCGTGAGCCAAGTATGGTAGAAACAACTTTGGTGTTTGTCGTGAGGGCTCTGCTGGTTGTTTCAAGTGTGTTCTTACCAGGCATTGTATGAGAGAGTGTCCAAAGAATAAGAAGGGAAATGGTACTAGGTAATAGAGGCCAACTTTCTTCAGTTCCTCCACCAAACAGGGCTGCACCTAGAGGAACTACTTCCGGTAATGGCTGATGAACAGACTGCTGATATGATCTCAACAATCGCCAAGACTAAGAGGATTCACCAGATGTTGTCACTGTTATTATTCAGTCGTTGAATTAATTTTTTATGGTTTTCTAAAACAAGGAGTGAGTTCATCTTTTATAACTCTATATGTTGATATAAACTTTGATATTATTCTTGAGGAACTTAGTAAATCATTCAGTGTTTTTACACCTGTTGGTGAGTCCATTCTAGCTGAGATAGATTTTCGTGATTGTCCTGTGTCCGTCAATCACAACAGTATGGCTGATTTAATTAAATTACGCATGGTAAACTTTGATGTCTTTATTGGTATGAACTGACTTCAGGCCTATTATGCCTCTGTTTATTTAGAACTCAAGTTTTCAAGTTTCAATTTGAAAGTTAGCCAGTCTTAGAGTGGAAAAGCAGTTCAACAGTGCCTAAGGGTCGTTTTATTTCGTATCTTAAGGAAAAGAAGTTATTTTCTAAGGTGTGTGTCTATCATTTAGTATGAATTAATAACTTAAGTGTTGAAGTACCTCTTATTCAGTCAGTATCAATATTAAAAGAGTTTCTGTAAGTCTTTCCACATGATATTCCCAGAGTCCCTCCTAGGAGAGAGACTTTTGTATATATCTACTTCTTGATATTGATCCCATCTCTATTCCGACATATAGAATGGAACCAGCAGAGTTGAAAGAGTTAAAAGATATGTTAGATTAGGGCATTATTCAACCAAGTATGTCACTTTGAAGCACTTTAATATTGTTTGTACGAAAGAAAGATGGTTCCCTTAGGATGTTTATAGGGTAACGTCAATTGAAAAAGGGTACCATCAAGAATAGGTATACTCTTCCAAGGATTGATACCTTTTCGACCAGCTTCATGGTGCTTCCTATTTCTCAAAAATTTATCTTAGATGAGGCTACCATCAGTTGAAAGTTAGGGAATGTGACATTCCAAAGACAACTTTCATAACAAGATATGGGCATTATTAGTTCTTTGTCATGTCCTTTTGATTGAGAAATGCGGCAGCATGAATTTTCTTAATAGGGTCTCCAAACCTTATTTAGATATTTTGTTATCGTCTTCATTGATGATATACTAATTTATTCAAGGAATGAAAAAGATCATGCTAGTCAGATCAGATAGTCCTTCAGACTTTAAGAGATAAGAAGTTGTATGCTAAATACTCAAAATGTTAGTTTTACATTAAGTCTATAACATTATTAGGCCACATAGTTTCCACTGATGGAATTAGACTTGTTACCAAAAGATGGAAGAAGTTTAGAGTTTTCCTCGACCCACGTCTCCTACTGCTATTTGGAGTTTCTTTGATTTGGTTGGATACTATAGAAGGTTTGTTGAGGTTTTTCATCCATTTCATTTGATTTGACCAAATTGACTCAAAATACAGTGAATTTTCAATGGTCTGTAGGTTATGAGAAAAGTTTTCAAGTACTGAAAAAGAGGTTGCCTACTGCCTTAATTTTGACTTTACAGGAGGGTACTCAAGGTTATGTGGTGTATTGTGATGCATCTAGAGTTGGTTTTGGTTGTGTCCTAATGCAGAATGGAAAGGTTATAACATATGTATCCAGATGGTTGAAAGTCCATGAGAAGAATTAACCCACCCATGACATAGAGCAGGCTGCTGTAGTTTTTCCCTTGAAAATATGGCGTCACTATTTTTATGGTGTTCATGTTTATATATTCACTGATCATTAGAGCCTAGAATATGTGTTCACTCTGAGAGTACTTAATCTCAAACAAACAAGATGATTAGAATTTCTCTAAGATTATGACATGAACATTCTATAACACGCAGATAAAGCTAATGTGGTTGTTGATACATTAAGTAGGTTTTTGATAGGTAGTACCACCCATCTTGTGGAAGAGAAGAAAGAACTAGGAAAAGATATGCATAGACTTACATGCTTATGTGTACAACTAACGGATTCCATACAATGAGTTGTAGTGGAGATGAATCATCCTTAGCGTCTGACGTGAAAGAAAAGTAGGACCAATATCAAATTTTTCATGAGTTGAAGGCAAATGTTCATGAGCAAAGAGTATTAGATTTTAAGAAAGGGGGAGATGGAGTTTTGAGATATCAACTAGATTGTGTGTACCAATGGTGGAAGGACTCCAAGAGAGGATCATGGATGAAGCTCATAGTCCAGATATTCCATCCATCCGGGTTCCACAAAGATGTATCACATTTTGAAAGAAGAATATTGGTGGGAGGGTATGAAAAATGGCATGTCTCAGTTTGTTGCTAAGTACCCAGATTATCAACAAGTTGAAATTGAGCACCAAAGTTCTGGAGGATTAGCTCAGAACATAGAACTTCTAGAATGGAAGTGGGAGATAATTGAATTTCATCACGGGATTACAAAGGTCTCGCAGGCAGCATGATTCTATTTGGGTGATTGTTGATAGAATGACAAAATCATCACAACTTTTGTCGGTAAAGACTACCCATTCGATATAGGATTATGAAATGTTGTACATTCAAGAGGTGGTAAGAATTCACAGAGTTCGGTATCCATTACTTAACATAGAGGTGCACAATTTATTGCACAGCTCTGAAAAATCTTTTCAGAAAGGTTTGGTTTCAAAGGTGAACTTAAGTACTGACTTTCATCCTCAAAATGCGCTCTGACTGGCAAGAAGAGCACACTTTCAGACCTAAGAGGATATGTTGAGGGAATGCATCATTTATTTCAAATGGAATTGGGATGACCACCTACATCTAATTGAGTTTTCCTACAACCACATTTACCACTCTAGCATCTACATGGATCAATATGAAGTTTTTTTATTGGACAAGATGTAGATCTACTATTGGATGGTTTGAAGTGGGTCAAGCAGAGTTGATAGTACCATATTTAGTTCACCAAGATATGAATAAGGTTAAAGTGATTCAAGAGAGGTTGAGGACCAGATAGAGTTGTCAAAAATCTTATATGGATGTATGGAGAAGAAAATACTTGAAAGTTTAACCCATGAAGGGTGTTATGAGGTATGATCAGAAGGGGAAACTTAGTCCTCTATATATTGGACTTTATTGAATATCCAAGAGAATTGCCAATGTAGCTTCTGAGTTGGAGCTACCACAAGAGTTAGCAACGGTTTATCTAGTATTCATGTATCTATGTAGAATAAGTACATGGGTGATCTTTCATTGATCATTCAAACTGAGAATATTAAGATCAAAGATAACTTTTCTTATGTAGAGATTATAGTTAAAATCCTAGATCACCATGTTTTCAAGTTGAAAACAAAAAAACGTAGCATTAGTGAAGGTCCTTTGGAGGAACCAATTAATTGAGGAAGCTACTTTGAAAGTTCAACAAGACATGAAGAAGACATATCTTTGAATCCGGGGAAAATGCAGACCAAGGTACTAATTTCTTCTTAGTATTACCTAGTTTTGAGTAAGCATGTTGTTTAGTTACATTTTCTTGTGGGTGTTTGAACTTAATATTGCTAGGACATGAAGAAGATATATCCATATCTCTTTATATCCGGAGAAAATGTAAGACCAAGGTACTAATTTCTTCTTAATACTACCTAGTTTTGAGTAAGCAAGTTGTTCGGTTACACTTGCTTGTGGGTGTTTGAACTTGATGTTGCGACCCTTAGCCGAGTAAGAGTAACCTCATTCGAGGATAAATTTTCCCAATGAAGATATATTGTAACATCTCGCAACTAGAAAGAACTATAAACAAGTTCAAATTTTTTTGAAAGAATGAGAAAATTATGAAATTTTTAGTAAGTTGAAAAGTGAGTTTTTGGTCAACTGAGAATGATCTAACAGCTAGCTGAGGATGCATTAGGTGTAGGAACAAATATGGTTGGAAATACGTGAAAATAATCTCTCCAACGCCAGTGAGTTTGCGCGATTCTGAGTTCAGATGAGCGAGATATGCCTTTCGGAAGTTGAGCTGTTGATTTAAAAAAGCCTAATCCATATTTGGAAAGGGCAAAGTTGTCTTTTCCTTACCTAAATAAATTCAAACATTTTGAGGAATTAATTGGGGTAAAACTATACCTTATTTCAGTTTAGAAAAATATAATTCACGCTAAGTCTTGGAGAAGAGAGAAAGGAAGAGAAACGAGGAGAGAAATCAAGAATCACCAAGAAAACTCAAGCTTGGTGTGTGGAATTCGTCGGGGGTGATCCCTAAAAAGGTATGTGAGATAACATATTATTGGTTTAGTTCATCCACACGCCAATCTTTTTTCGAATTCAATGAATTTGAGTTGTTTGAATGTTAAGAATGTTTTTTATTTACATTTTTGAAAATTTGTTGAGTTCTTTTGGTTTTGTTGTTTAAGTTTCTTGATGGTTTGATTCATGTTTTCGGGTGAATTTTGGCTTCAATCTAGTTTATATTGATTGTAATAATGATCCTATGTTTTTGGGGAAAGAACCACGGAAGTTTAGAGTGTTTAGAGATGAAAAACGGAGGAAAAATGTCGAGAACACCTAGGTAAGGGTGTTTGGGCGTCGTGCCTCTCAATGCCCTATAGACCAATCTCCTCATACCAATATCAAATACCCACATACCAATCTCACACCCCCACATACCATCCATATATCCCTACCCAAGTCTCTATTAATTTAGGGCTGACACCCCATGCCTTTGAAAGAGCAAGGGATGCCAATTTTCCCCAATCTTTCCCCACCTTTTCGTACGGGTCATTAAGTTATGTACCTACGTTTCATAGTTGATTCCAACACTCTAAGGTGCATCTAAACATCATGAAATCATCCATAATCATGATATCCTGAGCCTTTAATTCATAATTAAATTATAGGAAATGTAAGATCAAAGTCAAAGTAGTTAAGAGTCAAGTGTAGAAGTTAAGAAGCAAGGCAAAGCAAAGTTCATAAAAGTTTTCAAGTGTTAGCAATATTTTAAATTTATTTTAAAGACTTAAGAGTTGAGGTCACTAAAGAGTAAAGTTGAAGTTCTTTCTTCAAAGAAGTATATGAGGACTATGTATTCCTTAAGAGGTTTAAAAGAAATGTTTTCACATTTAAACAAGAACGGAAATTGAGATTTCTAAAGAGCCTTTTGGCTAGTTTAAGAAAAGAGTTATAACTTTATAAAATGAAGAAAGCAGTGGAAAGTGAGATTTCAAAGATAGCCTTTGAGCTAACGTTTAAGCACTAATCTCATATTACAGAAGAATGTTTTAAAATCATAAGAGCTAGTATATTTTGAGAGTATTATTGAGAACTGAATTTGGGACAATCATAAGTTCAGATAGCTCACATCTCCATAAAACTATGTTGCCACCATGGATAGAAAATGGTCATACTTTTTGGATGAACCCTTTTCACATTAGGCTAGTGGATCCATTAGGAAGTTAAGGTCTTACACCTTTTGTCGGGTATAGGATACGCTGGTATCGTGTGGTAGATCGTTGTAGCTCTCATGAATTGTTTTCGATTGGAGAAACTCCAACAAAAGTTATTGTATGTTATATGCACATATTATTTGTACAGTGCATACACACAAATTTTAAAACATGTTTTATACAACTATGCTTTATATTACACTCTTTTAAATTTCTTTATACAAAAATTAGTCCAGGATGTTGAGTTGAGTTGAGCCAGGTAAGTTCTTCAAATTTCATTATCAAGCCTATGTTATTTAATGTTTCAACTTGCATACTCGTACATTAAATGTAGTGATGTCACTTGGCCTGCATCGTATCATGATGACGACACAGGTAACGAGGGTCGAGTTCCAGCACACCGTTGATCCAGTTAAGCACTCTAGAGTCAGTGGTTAGACTCCTTGCATTTTGAAGGACTCTTTTATGTATTTTCTATTTTAGTCATTAGGATAGTGTGGGGTTCGCCGAACATCAATCTCGGTTTTTAGAGACTTCATATATCGACAATCAGATGTTAGTCCTTTGATTATTTTAGTATTATTCCTTGTTTTTAAGACTTGGGTTTCTAGTTTTGGCCATGTTTTAATCTTTATGTTTTAAAAACATTTTAAATATATACAATTTCTTTAGTTTCATTAAGTTTATGATTAATTTACTTTGCTGAATTACATAAGCTAAGAGTCTGCTCGAGGCTATCAATGGTCATCGATTGCCATCAATGCCCAGGGTGTAAGATTGTGGCATAACAAACCTTGTATTAGAGCCTAGAGTTCAAGGGTCCTAGGGGATCTATGAAGTCGTATCTGTAGAGTCCTTGTTACAGGTGTGAAGCGTGCCACATATATAATTACGAGGCTACTACATTTCGGAATTTTCTCACTTATTTCACACTTTTTTTGTGCTATAGAGTTTATCTATAAAAGTTTTCCCTCTAATTCGCATTTGTGCGTGTATCAGATAACCATGCTTCTACAAAGAGCATCAAGACTTCGTCCAGGTAGGAGGAACGTTCAGGAACAAGGGGTACCCAATACACCCGAAGTGCAACACCGAGGAGAACTTACTAATTCCAAATTAAGAGAGGTAATTAGGATTTTGAGTCAGCATATTACTAATCAGGTGGTTCAGCAAAGGGGAGCTTGACAAGAAGGGGCTGACACTTCGAGGATTTGTGAGGTCTTTAGGATAAATCCCTCAAGTTTCATTGTTTTAAAACTTGTTGACGATCCAGAGAAATTCATTGAAGAACTGAAAAAGGTTTTTGAGGTGATGCATGTTGGTGACAGTGAGAGTCTTGAGCTAACTGCATATCAACTCAATGGTATTGCTAGGACTTGGTTTGACCAATCGAAGGAGGGTAGATATGAGGATTCACCATATCTGAGATGGGCCTATTTTGAAGAAGATTTCTTGGGTAGTGTCTTTCCCTGATAATTCAAAGAGGCTAAGGTAAAAGAATTTGTTTTATTTTGGAGGAATTTTTTACTTGTTCTCTAGTTTAGTGATTAGGATGTTGTGGTTTTGGAAAAGTTTGAATGTTTCATTTTTAAAATTTTTTTCAGTATTTACATTTTCTTTCGTTAAGTTTATGATTATTGTCTTCCACTAAGATAAGTAAGTAAGTCAAAGGGTCCGCTCGAGCTCACTAATGGTCATCGAGTGCCGGCTACACCCAGGGTGTTAGCTCGGAGCATGGCATTTTCGACACGAGTGTTGCACTTGATTACCAATTCAGAATTTATTTGTTAGAGTAAATAGTATTGCCTATTTAAGAGAATATATTAACAATAAGCTTTTCCAAAAATAATAATTAGATTATTTTGTGAAAGTTATATATATATATATATATATATATATATTATTCAAGCGTACCTTTGAAGATGGTGAATGAGAAATTTTATTAGTTAAGTGCAATAAAGCATATTTTACAAAGTATATCTTTATTTTAGTTTGATGGTGTTCAATCTCGTAATAGTCGTATCTCTCTAATTTTACCTTATGGACAATATTTTTTTTGCGTTTTTCTTGTCATCAAACTGGATTTGCTTTGCACATCTATTCCACATTAAACTGTTTAAATGTCATATGAACATGTGAAGAGAACAACTACATTTTATTTTATAGAACTATGCATTAATTTTTATTTTATAAGCTATAACATAATAAATGACATTCTTGTTGTTGGCCCTTATATTTGACTTCTTCATTGACTGCGTACATAAGTAAAAAATAGTTGTCTTTCTGTCAATAGTTAGCTAAGAAAGGTCTCCTTTTCTTTTTGTCGAAAAAACAAAAAATTTAAATGAAGAATTTATTCTATCTTTGAAATCATATATATAGTCACATGTTTATCTTATACATAGCTTATATACTTGTAAGCGATTTTCAATTTATTCAACCAACCATAATTTATTGAGACAGAATACGTCAATAAAACATGTATATTGTGATACATGAGATCAAATTTAGGTGTAATTTGTTCAAGATACAATGTGTCCAAGTGTATTCACTTTTATCTAGTATACATAGACAAATCTCGCTCACCTACGTTGCATATAACTCGCCATTCTCTATCTCGCTCCTGTATCGGTATTCTGATTGCATGCAAATCATGCAGAATGTATGTATCTAGTGTGATTCATATGTATTTGAGATATATAGACAAATCTCACTCGCCTCCTTATTGTTCTTGCTTTTCTCTCTCCCTATTTTAGTATATCTTATAGTAAATATATGTATATAGGTGTATCTACTTAAAATCTGATATTAAATTATTAATTAGTGAGAAAACATAATAATTTCATACTATAAAAAAATCAATAAATATGGTACGAATGTTTTGTAATTAGGGACAATGAATGAAATTAACACCTCTTATTATTTATGGCCATTTAAATCAAGTAAAATATAGATAAAATGATAAGAAATGACCAATCATCTATTTGTATTATAAAAATTTTAGCTAAAATTTGGGAAAGGGAACAAGTACCTCCTACACTATTATAACAACTCATTTGATCGTTTTGAGTAGTACAACATTTTATTTCATAAAATACTTTCTTTAGATTCTAAATGGGTATTTTGGACTATTATTAACTACTTTATAAAATTAGTGGTGTAGTATTAATAAGTAAATTAGTTGGTGGTTCCTGAAGATAAAATTAAAATCAGTAAGATTTAATATTTATAAGTTCAATGTTAGTTACCCTATATAATTAAAAATACTAAGCAACAGAAACACTATCTGCAATATCAACTAGAAGCCACTGCCATCCAGCTAATGCTTCAAACTGTTTGATTTCTTTCTATAATATTTACTATGTTGCACTGTTATTGATTGGGAAAGAGAAATCAAATTGAGAAGACGTGGAAAATTGGAAATTCCTCATATACACAATAGCGGGTTTCATTATGAAGTTTGAGTTAGAGCAAAAGTTAATTGTTGAAAGGTTGGTCATTCATTTTTATTTAATGATGTGGTTGGAGAAAGAAGTTGCAAATTTCAATTTTTAAAAGAAGGGTTTGTATTTTGGTTGATCATTTACGCACATGGGGAGTTAATATTTATCTGCTACTTGTGGGTTTAAAGAAAATGGGATTTCAACACTTAGGAGTGCAATTGGATTATAGTTTTGCAATTGTTTATTGTACAAGTAATTGGTTTCACAAAATAGTGAGTTTAATATTTTAAATTAACTTACTTATCATATTAAAAATAAATATTTTCATATATGGATATAAATAATTAAATATATGTGTATCGAAATAATTAAATTACATTGAAGTTCTGCTAATTCAAGGAACTAAGACTTACCCCTTAGGTTTGAACTTTAAGAAATTGATTAAAAGAATAAGGTAAGTTTTTTTTTAAGATGCAATCCAATAAAGGGTCATTTATTTAATAAAATAAAAGTATAAAGGACAGACCAAAAGTGGTCTGCATTCAACAAGAAAAAAAAAAAAAGAAAGAAAAAAAATAGAAAGCATAAAAAGGAAGAGCTACATTTCTTGTGCTCAGGTCTCTTGCCTAAACAGCCGCATCTTCTCTGATGAAAATCCAGGTTGTAGATCTCCATTTATCTCTGAACACCTCCGCACAAACTACAATATACAAGACACACAAATTTTGTGTGGAATCGGTTTATCGCCAAATTTTTCACTCACGCTATAATTCGACCCATTGAAGACTTCTTCAGTTGAGTGGTGTAGGTCTAAATTTCAGTAGAGATACGAGATGTTCTAGGAAAACTATTATTTTTCTTTCTTTCGTGCTATTACTTGAATTCTATTGTCATCTGACCTTCTTCTCTCTATTTCACATATGGTAGAACATGATCAATAACTGTTATAACACCAACACCAATAAGAGAGGATTCTCAAAAGACAACTACTGGGGTTGCAGCTCTAAAGGCCAATGGAGAGATGTCCTGGTAGAGGTGACGAAAAGGCCTACTAGAGATAGATGACAAGCACCAGGTGCAATTAAGGATAGAGCGATCACTCCTTGACTGGTTGACGAGGTAGTGAGAGAGGGTGATAAAGCGGAAGAAGAGAAGATTCAGGATTACCACTTTATCCTACTTCAAAGATGATAAATACGGTTGTTACTCATCTCAGCGGGTTATCTGATTAGGGAAAAATACCGTCAGTGTAATCTTCATCGATACCTAAGGTCTAGGGAGTACAACATGCAGTTGTTGTGGCTTCCCACATGGATGTGTCCTCGAAAACAAGCACGTTTCCCCGATTAAATGCATTTCCTATGATGACTAGGGACCAACATGACGTTTTTATTAATTTCTTAAAGTTGAGACCTCCACTCTTCAAGGGTACTGAATATGAAGATGCTTATGATTTAATGGTTGATTGTCATGAGTTGCTATTTACTTAGTTGAGAGGTTCGGTGTTGAGATTGTGTCATATTGGTTTGAAGTTCATGCCAAAATATGGTTGCGGTATCATGTATAGTTTTGACCAGCAAAGACACCACCTATGACTTGGATACCCATTTCTAGTTTTTTTTATGGAGAAAAAGATTCCCCGAACATTGAGGGACAAGAGGAGAGATAAGTTCCTAAATGTAGAGCAAGGAAGGATATGTGTTGTATTTTATGATGCTAAATTTCATGCATTATCTATGTATTCCACTCAACTTTGCTTCAGTCCGCAAGAGCGGACTTGTTACTTTGTAAGGGGATTGAGGTCAAATATGCAGATTCCATCTTTACTGGTAGCTGCTTCTGCAAAATCTTCTAAGAAAGTGGTTGATTTTGTTATAGAGGTAGAGAGGGTGAAGCCGGATAAATGAACCAAGGTGTCAATATTTAAAAATTTTCCTAAGGGAGGTGAGTTTAATGGTTCATACTCTAGAGGGAAGAGTTCAGGGGACTATCCGCACGTTCTATTAAGTTATAACTAAAGGCTTAAGTTGAAAGTCCATTACAACATTAAGCCCTTTTCGAAATTTGGGGGTTATCTCTAGTCTTCTTCGTCTTCACAAAGACCTACACTTGATTCTAAGACTTGTTATGGATGTGTCAAGGTCGTACATGTCATGAAATATTCTCCAAAGAAGAGTCTGACTTAGTGCGATCAGAGTTACATATCTTCATGAGTCCAAGGTAGATAGTCATGGTAGAAGCCGTCTTTTTGGGGGACGTAATGGTAAAGGTAATGGTGTTCACCAGTTAAATCAAGGTGGCGGGTAGGTTGGACCTTCCAGAACACATCCCATTAGGTGTAATGGACATACAGGTAATAGGGCCCATAGTTATACTTTCCCCGAGAGGCGAAAGGGTAGGACATCTTATGTTGTTATCACAGGTACTCTTCTAATTTGTGATCCCATGACTTATTTATTATTTAATCCTAGATCCACATTTTCTTATGTATATTCCTTGTTTGCTACTATTCTTGATTTGCATCCTGACTTGCTTGACATGCCTATTCGTGTCGTTACTCTTGTTGGTAAGTCTATGGTAGTTGTGAAGGTATACAAGTCTTTTCTTATGAATTTTGTGGAGAGAAACACTTACATAGATTTGATTATCTAGGTATGTTGATTCAGATATAACTATGTGTATGAATTTGCTTCGCCAAATTTTAATATCTTAGATTGTAATGTTAAAACTGTAACCGTAGCAAAGCTTGGGATATATCCACTAGTGTGGTAGGGTGATTATATTTCTACCCTAGTTCATATTATCTCTTTTCTTTGTGCTAAGAGGTTGGTGAGTAAGGCATGTTTAGCTTTCTTGGAAAATCTTAGATATGATACTTTTAAAGTGTCTTAGATCGAGTCTGTTCCGATAGTCTATGAGTTTGTGGATATTTTTCCTGAAGAATGTATGCCACCAGATAAAGATATTGATTTTTATTGACTTAGACCCAGGGACTCGCCTAATTTCTATTCCACTTTATATAATGGCCCAATTAGAGTTAAGGGAGTTAAAGGTCAAACTTTAGGAGTTGTTAGGTAAAGGTTTTATTACACCAAGTTCATCTCCTTTTGGTTCTCCAAATTTTTTCCGAAGAAGAAGTAAAGTAGTTTCCAGATGTGCACAGACTATATGTAGCTTAATAAGTTTATGTATTAAGAGCAAGTACCCCATTCCTCGCATTGATGACTAGTTCGATCAATATCATGGTGCTTGTGTATTCCCAAAAATATACTTGAGGTTCGGTTATCATCAACTGAAAATGCAGGAATAGATGTGCCAAAGGCTGATTTCAAAACTAGGTACGGGTATTATAAATTCATAGTTATGTCTTTTGGGCTTATGAATGACCCTCCTGCCTTCATGAGCCTACTGAAGGAGTTTTTTAAGCCATATCTAGACCTCTTTGTTATTGTTTTGATATAATGATATACTCAAAGTGAAGGAAGGAACATGAGGAGCATTTGAGAATTGTATTGGGTTTGGTAAGGGAGCAAAGGCTTTATGCCACATTCTCTAAGTTTGAGTTTTGGATTTATTCAATGTACTTCTTGGAACGTGGTTTATTCAAGTCGGGTAAGGCTTACTAATGTTTACCTAGTTACTACCGCCGATTCGTTAAGAGATTCTCTGCCATTACTTCCAAGCTAACCAATTTGTCCTAGCAGAATGTTCCATTTGTATGGTCGGATGAGTGTGACGAAAGCTTCCTAAAACTCAAAACCTTGTTCAGTATTGCACCGGCTCCTGCCTTGCCAGTAGAAGGTAAGAATTTCATTGTTTATTGTGGTGCATCTTAATCTAATTTGGGTAAAGTGCTAATGCAAGAGAGGAATGTAATTGCTTTGCTTCAAGGCAATTGAAAATGCATGAATGTATTTATCTGACCCATGATTTGGAGTTGGATGTAGTGGTATTTGAATTAAAGTAGTGGATACATTATCTATATGGGGTCAAGAGCGAAGTGTATACAAATCACCGTAGCTTACAATATGTGCTCACTCAAAAGAATTTGAATTAGTGTTGGAGTGAGTTACTGATTGACAATGATATTACTATTTGATATCACCCTGGAAAAACTAATGTTGTGGTAAATGTCCTAAGTGAAAAAGAAGGGAGCATGGATAGGTTAGTCCATTTACAAGTTTCTAGACGCCCATTGGCTAGAGAGGTTCAACTCTAGCTAATTATTTTATGAGGATGGAAGTACTTGAGAAAGAAGGATTCTTGGCCTGTGTGGAGGCAAGCTTTATTTTCTTGACATGATTAACAGAAAGTAGTTTGATTATGAGAAGCTGAGCCGAATTCGAGATATGGCATTGCGAGGAGAGGCTTAAGAGGTCTGTCAATTAGAATGGCATTATGAGAATTGAGGGGAGGGTATGTATTCTGTGTGGTGATGATTGTCTTATACTATTCTTGTAGAGGCGCATAGTTTTATATATTCCATACATCCTGGTGAGACCAAGAAGTATCATGATGTGAGACAACATTATTGTGCAGTAGAATGAAGTGTGACATTGTTGATTTTGTTTCCTAATGTTCGAATTATCAGCAGGTAAAGTATGAATATTAGAGGCCTGGAGGGACACTTCCGAGAATGTCCATTCCTGAATGGAAGTGGGAAAGAATTTCAATGGATTTTGTGGCTGGTCTTCTAAAGACATAGGGTAGGTTTGATTATATTTGGGTAATTTTCGACTAAGTCTACTCACTTAATTCTAGTCAACATGACTTATGATGCAGAGAATTCGCCAAACTCTATATCCTTCAGATTTTTCAATTTCATTGAGTTTTAATGTCCATCATATGAGATAGAGCCACACAATTTTACTTCTAACTGATGGAGGACCTTTAATGCTGAATTAGGTACTACATTGGATCTTAGTGCCACCTTTCGAGCAGTTTGAGTGAACCAATTCAAGTAAAGGTATGCTTCGTGTGTGCTTGATACATTTTTGTGGTTATCGGTATCAGTTCTTACCCTTAGTAGATTTTTCATAATAATGATTATCACTCAAATATTGATATGGCCCCATGTGAAGCATCGTATTGAAGATATGTAGGCTTCCCATTTGTTGGTTTGATGCATTCAAGGTGAGACCTTGGGGTGCCGATCTTTTAGGAATTTTTAGAGAAAATGAAATTCAAACATGAGAAGTTTCTAGTAGCTTAGAGAAGGTAGAAGGACTATGCAAATTAGAAGGCCATGGACTTAAGTTTATGGAGGGTGAGCATGTCTTGTTGAAGGTTTCACCCATGAAGGGTGTAATGCAGTTTGGTGAGTTGTCTAAGCTTAGTATGAGGTATATTGGGTCATTTGAATTTCATAAGAGTGTGTAGGAGGCGGCATATGAATTGTCTTTTCCTCCAGTGTTTCGAGGTGTGCCCTAAGAGTTTCAAGTGTCTATGTTGAAGAAATATCATGCTGATAGAAACTATATTATCTGATAGTATTCAATCCTTCTCGATAAGAACATCTCTTAAGAGGAGAATATCTTGTAGCTATTCTTGATAGGGAGGTCTTCAAGTAGAGGTCAAAAGATATTACCTCAGTGAATGTCTAGTGGAAGAATTTCCAAGTTGATAAGTCCACTGTGGATACTGAGGGAAATATACACAGAAGATATCGACACCTTTCGTTGATTCAGGTAGCCTTTATTGCCCTTGGCTTCTTTGATCGTTCAAGGATGAACGATGCATAAATTGGTAAAAAACTAATGAAATGACGCATTTAATAATTTTGAGTATTGGAGCTTTTTATTTAATTAGATACTTTCGCTAGATTCTAAATAAAAGTATTTTCTACTATTCGTAACTACATTATAAAATTAGTAGGGTAGTTTTAATAGTTAAATTAGTTGGTGCTTCAGGAAGATAACATTAGAATTAGTACAATGTAATATTAGTTAGTTCATAATTAGTTACCCCAGATAATTAAAAAGAATAAGCGAGAAAAACACTACATGTGGTGTCAACTAAAAGTGGCTGTCATCCAGGTAAAGCTTCAATTCTTTAATTTTTTCCAGTAATATGTAATGAGTTTTTTTTAATAGTAGTACGTTGAATTGTTATTGGTTGGGAAAGAGAACTCAAATTGAGAAAAGGTTGGAATTTGAAATTTCTTATAAACACGTATGTTTATATTAATCAGGGTAAACAATATTTAATGCATTGTAGTGGTTTTCATGATGAATTTAAAGTTAGAGAAAAAGTGTTTTCATTTTGATTTAATAAAATTACCTGTTGAAAGGTTGACCATTCCTTTTAATTAGTGATGTGCTGGGAGAAAGAAGTTGCAAAGATCAATTTTTAAGGCATGGTATGTATTTTGATGGAGTAATTTATCCACATGGGGAGTTAATAGTTATCTAGTATTTGTTGATTTAAAAAGAATAGAAGTTCAACAATTAGTGGTGCAATTGGATTATAGTGTTGTAGTTGGTTTCTAGTACGAGTAATTGGTTTCACAAAAGTGTTTTTGACTTTTTAAATTAATTTAATTATCATATATGAAATCAAGATTTAGATATATGGAGATAGGTAATTAATAGGTATTAGGTGTAACGAATTGTTTAAATTCCATTGAAATTATGCTAATTGAAAGAATTATGACTTACCGTTAGGTTTGAACTTTAGGAAATTGATTAGAAGAATAAGGTAAGTTTTTGGGTCTAAGCTAGACATAGAATAATATGACTATTTAGGGACTCGTTAACTTACAAATTATACAAATATACTTGATAGATCGGAAAGGTTCGAAGGCATTGAGGATATGAAAAACATTGTAGAAATAGTTTAATTGACTTCAGTTTTTTGGCAGAGGTAGGTTTTTGTTTATTTTATTTGATAGATAGACTCTTAATAGTGCTTGATATGCGTTAAGTGATATTGTGAAGTTCTCTATGCACTTGATTGTGTGATTGTCTGATTTGGTTGTGTGGTTTGGATAATCTATGTGTTCTTTGTGAATGGTCTTGATTCTTTAGACAATGTAATTCATAAACTTGAACCCTCTTTATCGAAGTGATGCCTTGAATAAAGAAGGCTTGATAAAATATTGTTGAGGATGTTAAAAGTGGTGATAACCAATGATAAATTAACAACATATTTTTGGATTGGGGTGTAACATTCTAACACGGTATTATTGGATTGGGGTGTCACATTCTGAAAGAATATTATTAGATCAGGGTGTCACATTTTGACACGGAATTATTGGATCGAGGTGTCACGTTATGACACGGTATTATTGGATCGGTGTGTCATAGTCCGACACGATAATGTTAAAGAGGCATAGTGAATTAACTGAATCCTTGTGGGTATGCTTGGTATAGTCATTGATTACGTACTTCCTTCATTTGTCACTAGTTCATGCCATTTGTTTTTATCACCTGCTAAGTGCTATAGTTGATTTAATACTATTACTTTATGCATACTAGTTACTATTTTTTGAGTCAGCCGATGATATCTACTCAGTATATGTTGCCCTGTTTTGAGCTCTACTTTTTTTTTCTCGTGTGAGGTCCATCGAGTTTACCAACAACTTCGATTTTACCTAAGCTCCGGGGGGTTGAGGGGATGGGGGTTAATAAGATTTTTGTTTATTAAGGCGTGTCTATGACATTTAGATTATAGTCTAGTTGTGACTTGTAGCTTATCTCGCTAAAAGTTCAAAATTTCAAAAATTGGTCAGACCTTTTACTCTTCTTTTTCTTCATCCTTCCAATTTCACTATTAAAAACATCTTTTCCTTCTTCTTCCCCCTCCTCCTCTCTTTTTATTTCATGCATCTTCCTAGTTTTTTATCCTTTTCATTAAAATTTGATATACTGCAAACATGATTTATTTCGAGCGAATTATATACAAAAAGACTCAAAACATCAAGATTATTCCATATCTAAATTTGAGACTATTTAGAGTTGAATTATTCATCGTCAATATTGAATAGTCAATATATACTTCGTATATAGTTAAAATACATTTTGTTTTTTAAGTGTATCGTAAAATATAGTCAATGTACGACTCATATATAGGTAAGCTATATTATATAGTTAGTATATATTTTACGAAAAAGGCTCAAAAGTACCCCTAAACTATCGGAAGTAGATCAAATTTACCCTTTTAATCCTTCAATTCTTCACCAATTATGGATCCATCCACAACTTTTAAATCATAAACATAATTAAATAAGAACAAAGACTTACTAACCTACGGCCTGAAGATCCACATTGAAACCCAGCCAAAAAAATCAACTTCGACACCCACCAACAAGAAATATGTGAATTATTTCATACCCTACCCGCTAAAATTAGGAGAAATGAATGAAATCAAATCTTAAGAGAAATGAGGGGAAAATTAGATATTAGGGCTCTTATTAGTCTACATGGATGTGGGAAATCATTGGCTCTTATGTGGCGTCCATTTGGAGTCCACGTGACACTTAACATACTTCTGTTAATTAGAAGGTGTAAGAAGTATGACTCCATACTTTGACGAGAAGGGTAAGGTCACAATATTGTTTAATGGCAAATTTAAGCAAATTTAAATAGTTTAGGGGTAATTTTTAGCCTTTTTGTTATAACTTATAACATATAATCAATGTATATATCAAATAGTTTTTAAATTATATAACTATATTTCGTTGTAAGGTATTACTAATTTATTTTATATATAAATGAAACTATATCTGAAATATGATACCAAAATAAAACACTACTCTTAATTAAGTGTCATTTTAGTAATTTTTCAAAAAGTCTTACATAAAGACAGAGGAATTAACTAATATCTTACTCACACTCTTTACTTACATAGTGCCAAAATATTTGAAGAATCTAAAGCCGTCATTGGAGGGTTAAGCTCACGATCAATTCTTTCTTTGTTAACCTTTGATTTCGATTGCAGATTCCTTCTTGTTGCTGAGTGTGATTGATTTATGTAAGTTCTTTTCTCATGGGCATTACTTGTTTATTTGTTGAACGTTTCTCTGTTTCTGAAAACAAATGAAAACACTAAACACATTGATATGTGGATAAAGTTTTGATATTTTTTTCCATTGAATTGATTGGTAGGAGAACCTTTTTAAGTTGTCATTCTGTTCAAAGTTAACATACGGGGATGAAAAACAAGAGTGTTTTTAAGTTTGTTTTTTTATTCGCAATTCTATTTTGATGAAACATGGTTTAGGGATTTTTTGTGTGTGTATGTGTGGAGGAATGCATACTTACGGTAATCGATTTTATATATTAGGGAAATTGTCCATGAAAAATAAGAGAATTTGAAAAACTTTTTTCACTCCAAATCACTTGAAAAAATTCAAAAGCAATTAACTCTAATTTATATTCACAACCAAACACAAATTTGATTTTCAATTATAATTATTCTGTTTTTTGATAATGAATAATGATTATTGAGAATTGGAGTTGTGGTTGGTTGTGAATATAAATTGGAGTTAATTGTTTTTGTGTTTTTGTGAGTGATTTGAAGTTAATAAAGCCAATTGTGTTTGTTTCTTGGAGTTGACCTTCTTTTGCCGCTAATATCAGTTACAAAGGAACAAAAGAGGTTAAGTTATTCATGAATTTTGAAATGAATTTATTGGCTGAAATAAGACATAAAGTTTATTTTCTTGTGAAAAATTTGATTTGAAATAAAGGTATTCACTATCTCAATAATTCTCAAAAATCATCATTCACTATCAAAAAAAGTGAATAATGATAATTGAAAATGGAGTTGTGTTTGGTTGTTATTAAAAATTGGAGTTGATTGTTTTTTAGTTAATGCGATTTATTTGGAGTGAGAAAGTTTTTAACAAAAAATTCTCTGAATTTTCATGGCCAAAGTTCCTTATATAAAATCTAATAGCAAAAGCATGCATTCCTCCACAAATACACACACAAAAAAAAAACAATAACCCTAATTTCATCCAAACATAATAGAGGATACAAAAACAAACAGAAAAAAACATGTTTTTCATCCCCGTATATTAACCAAAAACAAAATGAATAATAAGAAAGGGTCCTCTCGCGGACCAATTCACCAATAAAAAAAATCAGAACTTCATCCACATCTAAAATGAGTTTAGGTTTTCATTTTTTTTTCAAAAATAGAGCAACGTTCAAAAGATAAACAAGTAATACCGATGAGTAAAAAAACTAACTTGAATCCATCAAATTCACCAATGGGTAGAAATCTGCAATCGAATAGGTTTTGTGATGAAGCAAAGTAATAAAGAGGGAAACAACTTTGAGCTTAACCCTCCAATAGCGGTTTTTGCTTTTTAAAATATTTTTTGCATTAAGTAACTGAACAGTATGCGTAGGACATGATTTATTTCGTTTGTCCTTATGCAAGAATTTCTGAGAAAATAACTTAAATGACGCTTAATTTAAGATTAATGTTTTATCTTAGCATTATATTTTAGGAATATAAGTTTCAATTATATATAATAAATTATTAATGAGTTTACAATAAATATATCTATATAGTTAGAAAAAATATTCAACATATTTATTGGTTATATGCTACAGTTTGGTAAAAGTTACGTAATGTATATACTGACTATATAATATATCGTACCTATATATGATTTATACACTTGCTATACATTATGACACACTCAAAAAAAGTAACTAAATTTTAACTATAATGATACATACATTGTTGATATATGAAGTATATATTGACTTTTCAATGTCGATCAACTCAAATTTACCTCTAAATAATCTCCAATTTTTTATATGAAATCCTCTCGATATTTCAAGTCTTTTGATATATAATTTACTCAAAATGGTTCACCTCTACAGTACTTTAAATTCAAAAGAAAAGTAAAAAACAACTAAGAAGACACAATGTTATTATTGTCAAAACTGGAAGGAAGAAGAAGAGTAAAGGTTTGGTCAATTTTAGTGATTTTGTTTTTTTTACGAGATAAGGTACATGTACTACCTAGATTATGATAAAAATCTCATAGATGACACGCATTAACTAAACTAAGGTCCTAATACCCCGAGCATATTTTTTGTAATTTTGTACATCTTTTTAGCCTACGTAGCATCTAAACATCTCCAACGCACCTCAACTTTGTGGAGTCATGGAATGTGTTACGTAAGCCAAAGGTGTATCGAATTCCAAACAAATGAGTATGGGTTTATTTGGGGGGCGGGGGTAATAGGACCTTAGTTTATTTAAGGTGTGTCTTTGGGATATCGATCATAATGTAGGAGGTACTTGTGTTTTTTCTCTAATTATAGCTAAAATTTTGGTGACGGAAATAACTTAATGGTTATTTCTTATCATATTTTTAATATTTTAATTGATTGAAATAGTTCTAAATAATAAAAGGTATTCAGTTTAGTCGCTTGCAAGAAAACTAGCAGGTTTATAGAATTAAAAGGAAGAAACTATCAAATTACACAATATTCCTACCATATTTATTGATTGTCTCTATAGTTCGAAATTATTATATTTTTTCTCACTAGTTACTAATTTCATATCATATTCTAAGTATATACATATATTCGATGTGATTCACATATAATCAGGATACAGATACGTGAGCAAGATAGAGAATGGTGTGAAACAATTTATTTGTATTTATACATACAACTAAGAGTTAATTGTATCTTTGCTTACAAACAGAGTTTACAACATGTTGTAGACAATTTTTCTTTCTATTTCACTTGCTTTTAAATTGCTTTATATTGAAATGAGTCAAGTATGTTGAGTTTAGTTGAGCCAGGTAAGTTCTTTAGATTTCCCTATCAAGACTATGTTGTTCACCATTCCTCATTGCATACTTGTACATTAAATTTACTGATGTCAGTTGAAGTACATCGTATCAGATACAGACACAGGTAACGAGTATCTCCATCAAGCACACTATTGAGCGAGATAAGCACTCCAGAGTCAGTGGTGAGCCTCCTTGCATTCTGGAGGACTTTTTCACTTGCTTTCTAGTTTAGTCATTATGATGTTGTCGGGTATGTCCAAACATACATCTCAGTTTTAGATACTTCATATATAGAGAGTCAGATGGTAGTCCTTTGAGTCTTTAAGTATTATTCCTTATTGTTAAGACTTGGTTTGCCAATTTTCGGCCAATTTTGTATGTTTCAGTTTCTAAAACATTTATTTACATTTTATTTAGTTCAGTTAAGTTTATGATTATTGTTTTCTGCAAAGTAAAGTAAGTCAGGTCCGATCGAGGCCAGTAATAGTCATCGATTGTAATCAATGCCTAAGGTGTAGGTACGGGGTATGAAAAACTTGGTATTAGATCCCAGAGTTTAAGATTCTTGGGGGATCTATGAAGAGCTATCTGTAGAGTCCTAGTTATTGGTGTGAAGTGCGCCACATCTATAATTAGGACGCTACTACATCTACAAATTTCATCACTTCCTTCATACTGTTTTCGTGCGTTAGAATTTATCTCTAAAATATTCTCTCTAATTCGTGGTTTCCCATCTCTCAGATAACCATTCCTTCATGAAGAGTAGCAAGAGGTTGTCCTACCAGGAGGAATGCTGAGGAACAAGGGGTACCCAGTGCACCTGAAGTGCAACCCGATGAAAATGATACTAATGCCAAATTCAAATAGGCAATTGGGATGTTGAGTCAGTATGTGACTAATCAGGTGGGTCAACAAAGAGGAGCTCGACAAGAAAGGGCTGAAACTTTGAGGATTCGTGATTTCTTGAGGATGAATCCCCCGTGTTTCACTAGTTCAAGCACTACTGCAAATCTGGAGAACTTCACTTTGGAACTGAAAAAGGTGTTCGACGTAAAGCATGTTGTGAGAGAGTTGAGCTAGATGCATATAAAATTAAGGATATTTCAATGACATTGTTTGACTAGTTGAAGGAGGGTACATATAAGGATGCACCACATCCGAGGTTTTCCTGTTTTGAAGAAGCTTTCTTGGGGCATTTGAGAATTGTAATAGGCTAAGGTATGAGAATTTCCTACACTTATGAAGGCTTCTCTAAGTAAACATGAGAATGATATAAATTTCACCTAACTATCTCGTTACGCTCCAAAAATGGTTAAGGACATAAGGAGCATAATTAGTCTGTTTTTTGATGGATTAAGTCATTAATCAAGCAAAATGTAAGACCCCCAAAATTATTAAAGTGTCTAGAGCCTCACATGTGTGTAAAAATGTTTAAATTATATTAAACAAGTGTTTTACAGTATGCATGATCGATTTGAAGTCATTTGGAAGTCAAACGTCCAAGACGTTCGAAAGTTAGCCCTTGAGATGTACATGTGTTTCTTTACATATTTTACGTGTTTGTTTTAGTTGAAATTAATATGGGAGGTCCTTAACTCATATAAGAGTGTATTTACGTTGGGAAAATCCCGGTATGACTCCCCAAGGGCCCGATTAAAGGCTGTCAAGGAGAACCCAAACAATGCCTAGGTACTGCCATGGTAGTGTCAATCGACGAGCCAAATTGACGCCTCGTTCCTCAATCGATGCCCCGTCGATGAGATATGTAACTCTACATTTAACTTGGTGAGCCTCATGTGTCAAAGGAAGGGCTTAAATCACAAACAACGGAGCAGCAGGATGTCATGTTGTCCAATCGACACCCCATCGACTGCTGTTAGTCGATGGCGGCTGCAATCTACTGCACACATTGTTTCATTAAAGGGGTGGTGGAGAAATTAACCCCACGTTCCTAAATTACTATGGAAGGTTATTGTGGGGTAATTTAGGTATATTAAGTTAGTTAATAACAGTAAAACCCCATTCGTAATCCATTATTCAAAATTAAACTTCCCTTAGAAAAATATCCTCTCTAGAAACCTCCATTGGGAATGAAACTCAAGAACATCCATGGTGATGGATTCTCAAGATTTCTTCACTAAGTTTTCATAATTCTCTCCTACAATAATGTTTGGTGATCCTTCATCTCTAGATAACCTTTAATCTAGAGAGCTCCTCCTAATGTTTTCAAAGAGAATTCATGATCAATCTTCCTAGTTTTCAATCTAGACATGGGTTTTTTGTAAAAACGATTTCAAAGATTGATGATAATGAAGTGATGATTTACTACTGTTTTGACTGTGATTTTCAATCCAATTCCATGTTGAATCCACAATCCCTCTCAATCTCAGTTTAGCCTATATTTTAGTATGTTGTGATCTTGATGCTAGAATGATTTTTATGAGATTCAATTATGATAAATTGATTTATCTACTGACTATGATGAAAATTTATGATGAATTATGTATATTTGATCCAATTTGGGTCAAGGTTTGAAGATTTTAATGAAATTGACCTATCTTCTTCTACTTCAATAGCTTGTTATGTAGTGATTTCAATGTGATCTCGATTCTAGGGTAGTTGAAATAGGATTTTCTTTATTTTAGGTATCTTTAGATACTTTCATATCTTGTATTATTGATGAATTATAAATATTTATCATTGTTGATCAAAGCAAAGGGGGATTTGGTAAGTGCTCTATCTTTTTCCACTCTCTACTGAATTAGTGATGTAGTGTACATGTTAGTATCTTTATCTTGTGATGGTTTATGCATGATTTCATCCATAATAATGTACATTTAGCTACTTCCATATACTTGAATTGTTTATGAAATATGAATATGGATCAATGATAATTAAAGGTTGATGAATTGGTAAGGTCTACTTTATTCCTCTACTTTTCTATGTAATGGTTAGTTTAATTGGCATTTTATGGTATTGTTTGGTATGGTCTACTTATGGTGACGGTGTTTACTTCTTGTCATTCTTTATATGTGTTGATTATGGCCTTGAATGCAAATTGATGTTATGTGAGTGTGTGGTTATGATGATCATATTATGTGAAGCTTATGCCTAGTTTCTATTCTAGTTATGATCTAGGTTGTATTGTTATTGTATAAGCATGTGGAGGACTATGTTAGGAATATGTTAATGTGCTGCCATTGATGATGTAATGATTATTAATGACCCCTATCTATGTACCCCTATATGAATGTGTTAATAGCTAAGGTGAAGAGCCTTGAAGCTAATGTGATATTGTCTTGTCTTTTATGCTATTATGTGTTGTGTGGTCTATGCTTGGTTGTGTCTTGTAGTCCCAATCAGGTGGCTGCCTCAATAAATTATAGATACATATTATGTGATCATGTTGACCAATGTATACACACTTACATATCATGCATGCTTACAAGTATAGGTTCATGGTGTCTAATAAAAAGGTATTCTCATATGCACTTGTGTCTTCTACTATGCATGGAAAGTATGTGTCCATGAAGTATATTATGTATACTTTAACTAGGATGACTTGATAGGTGTACTATTATGGAAAAGGGTATGGGACCTTGTATATGCATTGCATATGTGTGCCTTACTAGGATAGTTCCTAGGTTTTTTTTATGTACATGAATATGAATGCCTGAATAGGTTATGAACATGTCTTATGTGGTATCAACATATCTTATATGAGATGCTTAATTATGAATACGCATAGTATCTAAATAAATTTGTATGAATAGTTTGCTCATAAAGTTACACCTATCTCTTATGCATAAATGTAGTACAAGTATGAATATGTTTGGTCTATGGGTATTTATGTTGAAAGGTTTGCTCACATATATGTATACACAATATGGAATCATATCTATGTTGCTTTTATTATGATCTAATCAATTAAGGGGGTCTTGAACGGTGTTCTCAAGTGTAACCTAAAGTAGATGGTCCTTTACATATGATATGTCCATGTTAAAGGTCTTCTCACATGATTTTGGTTGATAAACGGTCATCTATGACCTATGATCTACGAATATGAGGATTCAATCACCTAAATCTTAATTTTATAAAATAATATTAATAAAGGCTTTCAATAAAGGGAATTTAGCTTAGCACGGAGTAAAGTTAGATGAGGGGTGCCCCTTCCCGATGTAGGAAGGCTTGTTCACCTTGTCCTCACAAGGTGGATAATTACAATGCCCCATTTGGAATAAAGAGTGTTTCCATATATATATCTCCAAGTTCCATAAACTATGTTGTTCCCATAGGATCTAGCAATTGATATCACCAAATATTCTAGCACGATGTTAATGTTCTACATTGGCAAGGTAGATAACCTTCTCTTTGTTAAAGGATCTACAACACCAAATTTTGTGCTTAGAACTCATTGTCTTAGTGTAGATTAAGCATATAATTTCTCTAAAGTAAAATGGAAAATGGAAGTAAAATAAGGACCCTAACTAGGATAACCTAAAGAAATTGGCTTATTGTAGGTGGGGGTATGGGACTTCACCTATGCATTGCACAAGTAGCTCTTGAGGGAACTTCTAGGAAGGTGTTAGAATTCATGTGTCTATGTTTATGTTCCTTATGCATGACATTTAGGATAGTCTACTTATTGTGATGATGTTCACGGTATGAGTCTTAATGAGTCTATATGAAATGATCTTGCTTTATATGAATAATTTTGGTCTTGTTGACTATATGATGAGGTCGTATTTGCTATGCATATGGTTGTCTATACATGACATGTCTGATGTATGAATTATATGTTAAGTCTTGTAGTATCTTTATGAGTATACTAAGTATGTGCGAGGTTATGGGACTTCACATGTACATTGCACTAGTAAACTTTGAAAGGGATTTTGATTAGGGTTCTATGTAGTTCTCATGAGGTGAAGTCAAAGTATATTAATGTTACTATTTTTTATCCTATGGATATGTTGGACGTCTTGACTTGTATGTAGTCTTGTAATAAGTTCTTCGATGTGGTCCATAAATTGTGTTGGGTCAAATGTGAGGTATATGTCTTATTGTATGAAATGGTCCTATTAATGATTGTGTTGTATTGACGAAGGTTGTATGTATGAGTACCTAGTGGCCTAAGGTGATGATTGAGTGTGTGTAGTTTAATGGGACATTATATATGCATTGAACCAACCATCACTAGAGGGTTACTTGGGAATTTAATGAATTAAGAAGAAAAGGTTCACTATAAAAGTAAGCAAACCTTACTGTAAAGGAGAAAATGGTGACTCTAAAATGATGCAAAATGTGCCTTAAATACAATATGTGGTTTGATATGATGTATGACCATTGAATATGTCTATATGAAGTTTTGAATTGTATAATGCTTATTATATAAAAAATTTATGAATTTTCACAAAAAGGCATGGTGCGTGGTTTCAAGTAATATGTCGCTTTTAAATGCATGTTTTGCATGGTTGTCATACTTAGTGCATTCTTGTACTAACACCATTCTTTTTTACCTTTTTACATAAAGTGTAGGTTATGGATTCTTAAGGACGTCTCTATGGTGAAGAGATGGATATGTGTTTTCCAAGCTCAAGGAAAGGAATCCTTAATTCCAAGGATTTCCTAAGTCGTGTCTTACTCTATAGATTTATAATACATTAGTTAATGAATTATATTTTAATGGTCGTGTCCCTAATGAAATCTAATGTTATTGAGTCAAAGACTGCAAGGAGACTTAGTGTCTTAACTATGTATAATGATATTTTGTATATAATGGATGTGATGTTTCTAGCATATGATGTGCTAGGAAAGCTTTCCATTTTCCTCTAAATTTACCTATGATAATGCGATGAATGATAAATATGGGTTTGTATGAGACTTCCGAGAGGTAAAGTACGCCATGTTACTTCTAGGGGGTGCTCCCCAGTCGTGAGAAATATGGTATCAGAGCATGAGGTTATAGAAGTGGTTTTAGGTTCCAAAGTCTTATATTGCCACGTCTAGTAGAGTCTCATTCATCGGTGGTGAGTCGCGATACATCTATGAGCGAGAGGCTATAGGAAAATAGAGTTTCCGTTCTTCATCGTTCTCATGTCGTGCTATAGAACTTAACTCTATAATATCTCTCTCTTATGTTTTCTTGTCCGGTGGTCCTTTAGATGTGATTTCTTAGATAAGATCGTATCTCTATTCTTGAGGGAGACAAGGTGAGTTTTGATATTTATCTTTGTTTTATGGTTTAATTAGTCTGTGTGAAGGTGCATTTTCGCATGCTTTGATGATGTTATGCCATTTATGGATAAATGTGTTATTTAGTTTAAATGACATGTTATGTGATGATTTATGCGATGATATTGTTAAAACTTGTTAAAGAAGTTGTTATAGTTGAATTGATCTTCCTTTTGGATCATAAGTTGCTTTATTATTTTGCATGACGATAGTCTTATGATATGGTTTAGACTTGAAATGACTTGAAGAAGTGTGGTAAATTGCTAAAGATGCATGTTGACTTTGTATATGTTTAGTGATTCAATGTTTCCCTTATGTATGGGAAATGTTTCATGTTGCCTTGTTTTTGTGTGTAATGCCCCATAGTTACCTTGCATTGATTGGAGTTCTTTATATAGACTAGATCCTAGAAGTGAAGGTAGTGTGCTTACTTTGTAGGGTGATGATATAGGTTGGATTGACCTGGAAGTTGCCTTACCTTAGTGTTGAAAGAAAAGAAAGAGGTCTTATGGCTATGTCTCCTCTCCAATGTTGTATGACCCTTGATGTTCATGGTATAGTTGAGACGTTATGTGGTTGGGTAATATGACCTATCTTGAATGTTATTGATTTCCTTTTGGTTGTAAGCCTAGTAGAATGATGATGGTTGAGTTAAGTTGCTCTTAAAAGGGTGTAACCTAAGTGGGGATGATGATGTGAGTAGTAAGGTTGTTGATATTTCTATCTTGTCCTTGTATTCTTACTTGAGCTTGAAACTAAAGATGTTCCTAGTAGCTTGTTTTTGATAGGAGTCTTGAATGAAAGTATGATTTGCATGTTTTCCATATGTTATGTATGTCTTGAGTGATACTATGTTAAACATGTTTTAAGATTTTAAGTTGCATGAAAAAGAATTTTTTTTCCAAATGCATATTTTTTTCATGTTAATTGTGCATCTTGATATGTTAGTTGTGCATTTAACTTCATGAGATAAGGTAAGAAGCATGTTGATGTCACTTTAAGGTGTGGTATTTTAAGCCATTAATAAGGAGTGGAGTCTCCTTAAAATGAAACATGATGAGTCTCTTGAATATTATGTGACCTTTATGATTTAGGAAGTGTGAATGTAGGCTCATTCTTTATAAATTAGGCATGTCTAACTAGTGTCTTTGTGTGACCCCATAAATTGTAAGAATTTCCCCTAAATTATTCATGTTTATGAAAGCTATTGTCATACTAATATTTGAAACTACGTGGAATGACTTTCTATTGTTGTGATGTGTGTGGTGTGAATTACTATTTTGTCTTCACTAGGAAGAAAGTTTGAGCATGTTTTGGTTTAAAGCTGAGAATTTCTCATTTAAAATAAATTGACCTTTATGCCTTGCTTGGGTGTGAACTAATGAGACTTGTAAGTTTGTTGAGGAGAAGGACATTCCTCCCTAAATAGTACTAAGCATGGTTTTGTTGAGTATGTCCCTCATGGAATTAGGCCTAACAAATAAGAATCCATTGTTAACCTAGTTGACTCAAGTCTATATGCATTGAAGTATGAGTGCCTAATTGCTTCTGGAGTGACGTTAAATCTACCTATGAGTGACTTGAATGTGGTTGAATGATGAGCTCTTAATGAATTGAAATGTAAAGACCATGTTATGATTAGGAGAAGGATGTTCCTCCTATTAACATGATAAGAGCCCAAGTGTTTGATGCATAAAAGAGTGAGTGAATAGAGGTTGTGCTTGCTTTTTTTGAATTAAGTGCTAAATGGTTAGAAGTTTGTGTTCATTGTAAGTTTGGTGTATTAAATTCTATGTGAATATATTTTCATTTTTGTGAGCTTCTGTATGAGCCATTGAAGTCCTTGTTTTCTTTAAAGTTCTCCAAGTGTCATTCGAGGACGAATGTTCCCATTTGGGGATATTGTAAGACCCCCAAAATGAGTTAAGGTATCTAGAGACAAAAATGTGTCTAAAGAGGTTGAAAATATGTTAAATAAGTGTTTACAGTATGAATGATTGATTTGAATTCATTTGGTAGTCAACCATCCAAGACGTTCGAAAGTTAGTCCTTGAGACGTGCATGTGTGTCTTGGTGAGTCTTTACATATTTCATATGTTCCTTTTGGTTGAAATTGATATGGAAGGTCCTTGGATCATATAATAGTTAATGTATGTTTGGAACGTCCGGGTACCACTCCCCAAGTGCCCCGCAAAAGGCCCTCAAGGAGGACCGAAACATTGCCTTGGTTGTGTCATTTGATGAGTCAATTTGACGCCTCGTTCCTCAATCAACTCCCCGTCGATGGGAGGCGTAGCTCGACATCTTGATTGGTTAGCCTCATGCATCAAAGGAGGATCCTCATTCAACAACGACAGAGTAGAAGGAAACCCCGACGTCCAGTTGACGCCTCGTCGCCTGCAATCTGCTGCACGCACTATTTCATTAAAAGGGTGAATGAGAAATTCACCCCACGTTTCTAACTTACTATGGACGGTTATTATGGGGTATTTAGGTCTATTAAGTTTGTTAATAACATGAAAACCCTATTCCGAATCCATTATTAAAAATTAGATTCCCTCTCCAAAAGTATCCTCTCTAGAAACCTCCATTGGAGATGAAGCTCAAGAACATCCATGGTGATGTATTATTAAGATTTCTTCACCAAGTATAAGGTATGGTGATCCTTTATCTCTATATAACCTTTGATCTAGAGAGTTCCTCCTATGGTTTTCAAAGAGAATTAATGATCAATCTTCCTAGCTTTCAATCTTGCCAAGGATTCTCTCTAAAAACGATTTCAATAGTATGATTATAATGAATTGATTATTTAATACTGTTTTGAATGTTATTTTTAATCCAAATGCATGGTTAAACTATGATCCTCTCAATCTCAATTTAGCCTATATTGTAGTATGTCGTAATCTTGATGCTAGAATGATGCTTATGAGATTCAATTATGATAAATTGATTTCGCTACTGCATATGACGTAAATTTATGATGAATTACGTATAGGTTATCAAATTAGGATCAGGGTTTAATGATTAGAGTGAAATTGACCGATCTTCTTCTACTTCAATGTAGTAATTTCAATGTTATCTCGATTAATTGTAGTTGAAGTAGGATTTCATTTATGTTAGGTATATTTAGCTATTGTCCTGTATTTTGTTATTGATGAATTATGTATACTGATCATTTATGATCAAATCAAGGGGGATTAGGTAAGTGATCTATGTTTCTCTACTCTCTATTGAATTGGTGATGTTGTGTACATGGTAGTATCATGATGTTGTTATGGTTTATTCATGATTTCTTCCATGTAAATGTACTTAAGATAATTACCTATACTGGATTTGTTGATTAAATATGAATATAGATCAATGATGATCAACGGTTTATGAATTTGTAAGGTCTACTCTTGTAACGACCTGTTTAGTCGTTTTGAGCATTAGAGTTATTCTGGGAAAAACAGTCAGGATCGACGGATCCCACGACGGACCGTCGAGGGGGTCTCGTTCCAAAATACTTAGAATTTAGAAAATTGGGTGCTGAGATTGACTCTCTGAACTTCGCGACGAAATGGCAGGACGGACCGTCGCAGGCACGACGGGCCTTCACAGACTCTTTAATGAATTGAGTCTCTAAACATTGTGCGGAAGCAGCAGGACGGACCGTCGCAGGCACGACGGGCCGTCACAGGCTGCGTAACCCTGACTGGGTCGGGTTTCTGTTAAATATTTTAAGGGGCGTTTTGGACTATTCATGCTTATAATTATAAAGTTAGTGGATTAATGTTAATAATTCAATTACTTGGGGGTTAAAGGAGACAACCTTGAAATAAAAAGTGGGTTATTTTTATCATCTTTTATACTTAATTATATGACAATTAGGGTAAAAGAAAAAGGGTTTTGAGTAAGAAAAATAAAAAGAACAGAGAGAGAAAGGGAAGAACGATCGATCAAGAAGAGAGAACGCAAGGAAAGCAAAGGTTTTGGGAAGATCGCTTGTTTGATCGCAATTCTTCGGTGGAGGTAGGTTTTGATTTATGCTATTCGTAGTAAACTCTTAATAGCGAATGATATGTGTTGGGTAGTATTATAAAGTCTTTTATATGCTTAATTGTGTGCTTACATGATGTGATTATATAATTGTGATGAATTAGCGTGATGAGGCTATTGAATCTTGAATCCTAAATTTACTTTGTTATTGATGATGCCTTGGTATAAAAGAAGGCTTGATGAACTAAAGTAATGAGATTAGAGGATCGGGTGTCACGTTCCGACTCTAGGATAGAAATAGAGGATCGGAGTGTCACGTTCCGACACAAGGATAGTATATGGATCGGAGTGTCACGTTCCGACAGCAGGATAGTATAAGTGTGGGTGCCACTCGCGACCCGTTTTGGGTCGTGACAACTCTATTCCTCTACTTTCTATGCAATCATTACTTGAATTGGCCTTTTATGGCATTGTGTAGTATGGCCCACTTATGGTGGCGGTGTCTACTTCTTATCAATCTATATAT
>NC_028644.1:50329410-50386609 GCF_001406875.1 Solanum pennellii
ACAATTATATAATCACATTCATACAAGCATACAATTAAGCATATAGAAGGGTATACAATACTATCCAATACATATCATTCGCTATTAAGAGTTTACTACGAATAGCATAAAACCAAGAAACCTACCCCCACCGAAGAATTTTGATCAAGCAAGCAAATTCCCCAAAGCTTTGTTTCCTCTTCGTTTCTCCTCTTTCTCGTTCGATCCTCTCTCTCTCTTTGTTCTTTCTATTTTTCTTATTCAAACCCTCTTTATTTTACCCTAATTAGCATATAATTAAGTATAAAAGATGGCAATAATAACCCACTAATTAACTCAAGGTTACCTCTTTTAACCCCCAAGCAATTAAACTATTGACATTGACCCACTAACTTTATAATTAAAGCAGGAATAGTCCAAAACGCCCCTTAATTTACTTAACAGAAATCCGACCCAGCCTGGGATTACGCAGCCTGTGACGGCCCGTCGTGCCTGCGACGGTCCGTCCTGCTGCTTCCGTCACAAAGTTTAGAGACTCAATTTCCTTGAAGAGTCTGTGACGGTCCGTCGTGCCCACGACGGTCCGTCCTGCCATGTCGTCACGAAGTTCAGAGAGTCGATTTCAGTACCCAAATTTCAGAATTCTAAGTGTTTTGGAACGATACCCCCTCGACGGCCCGTCGTGCCCATGACGGTCCGTCGTGGGTTCCGTCGACTCAGACAGTTTTTCCAGAAATAAAATTCTGCTGCTTAAAACGACTAAACAGGTCGTTACAGCAGAGCTAAGGTAAGTGTTTCTTCTTACTCATTTCGAGCTTAAGTGTTGTTTAGCATTCAAACTCGCATACTGATACATTCAATGTATTGATGCCAGTTAGCCTACATCGTTATATAACGCAAAAGCAGGTAAGCAGAGTCATCATCCAGTGCCTCGTTAACCCAGTTTGAGCTCTCAGAATCAGTGGCGAGTATCCTTGCATTTCAGAGACTCTTTTATTACTTCCCATTCATTTCGTTTATAGAATGTTTTGGGGTTTGCACTAACATTCATCTTAGTATTATAGAGGCTTCATAGATAGATAGTCAGTTAGATTGTTCGGTTTGAGTTTCTCTCTATCTTGCATTTCAGGTGATTTAATTTTGAGATTTAAGTATCATTTTCTCCGAGATTCTTATTTAAGTTATTTTATAATAATCTTTCTAGACTTATTATTAATTTAAGTCTTCCGCTGAGTTAAATAAGTTATGCCAAGGGTTCTCTCAAGACCAGCAATGGTCATTGGGTGCTGGTCACGTTCAGGGTAAAGGCTCGGGGTGTTACAATGGTCTGGAATACTGAGACTGTGAAAGTTATAATCTTGAATCATCTCTATCAAAGTGATGTCTTGAATAAAGAATACTTGATAAATTATTTTTAAGGAAGTTAAAAGTGGTGATGATAAATGATAAGTTAACAAATATACTTTTTGATAAGGGTATCATGTTTCGACACGGTACTATTGAATCTGGGTGTGACATTCCAACAAGGTATTATTGAATTGGGGTGTCACGCTTGGACACAATATTATTATATCGGGGTGTCACGTTCCGACACAGTATTATTGGATCGGGTATCACATTCAAACATGGTATTATTGGATTGGAGTGTCACATTCCGACACGGTATTGTATAATTTGGGTGTCACGTTCCGACACGATAATATTAAAGAGGAAAACATATTGAATTAACTGAATGTATTAAACATAAAGAACCCATATCCCAAATGAGCGTGGTATAGAGGCATGAGTCCTGGTGTGTGTGTGCTTGATATCGTCATTGATTACGTATTTGCTTCAGTAATCACCTATTCATGTCGTTTGTTGTTTATCACCTTCTAAGTGTTATAGTTGATTTTATACTATTAATTTATGCATATTAGTTACTATTTTGATTTGGGCGATGATATCTACTGAGTACATGTTTCCCAGTACTGAGCCGTACTTGTGTTTTTCTATGTTTTTCTTTAATGGAGTGTATCCAGTGTACCACCGATTCGAATTGCCCTCAGCTCCGAGGGGGGGAAGTGGGGTTAATAGGATTTTAGTTTAGTTAAGGAGTATCTATAAGATTTCGGTTATAGTCTTGGGTTTACTTTTACTTTATCTCACTATAAAATTTACTTAAATTGGCCAGACCTTTGACTCTTTTTCTTTCTTCCAGATTCACCATTAATAAAATCTTTTCCTTCTTTCTTCACCCTCATCCTGTTTTTTCATTTTAAGCATTTTCCTAGTTTTTAATCCTTTTCTTTAAAATTTGATGTAACGCAAACGTGAATCACTTTGAGAGAATTATATATGAAAAGACTCAAAACATCGAGATGATTCCATATCTAAAAGACTTAAATTTGAGACTATTTAGAGATAAATTAGAGTTGATCGAAATTGTATAGTCAATGTGTACTTCATATATAGTTACACTATTTTTAGTTTTTTGAGTGTATCGTAATGTATAGTCAATGTATAATTCATATTGAGGTACACTATATTATATAGTCTATATATACTTTACGGAAAGGACTCAAAAATACCCCTAAACTATAGAAAATAGCTTAGATTACCCTTTTAATCAGTAAATGCATCACAATTATAGATCCATCCACAACTTTGAAATTGTAAACATAATAAAATAAGAATAAATATTTTCTAACCTACAGCCGGGAAGATCCACTTTGAAACCTAGCCATGAAATCAACTTGCGAAATCAAGCCGCAAAGTGAAGAAATCTTTGAATCGTTTCTTACCCTACCCAAAAAAATGAGGTGAAATGGGTCAAAATGAAATATTAAGTGAAATGAGGGGAAAATTAGATATTAGAGATCTTTTTGGTCTATGTGGAGGTTGTAAATCTTTGGCACTTATGTGGGGTCCATTTGGAGTCCATGTGGCGCTTAACATACTTTTGTTAATTAGAAGGGTAAGTATGACCTAACACTTTAATGGAAATGGTAATTTTAAGCCATCATATAGTTTAATGGCAAATTTGAGCAATACCCAATAGTTTAGGGGTATTTTTGAGTCTTTTTCGTATACTTTATATGACTTTTACCAAAGTAAAGCATATACATCAAATAGTTTTTAGTCATATAATAATATTTATTTGCAAACTAATTATTAATTTATATTATATATAATTGAAACTATTTGTAAAATATAAGACTAAAATAAACATTTGTCTTAAATTAAGTATCATTTTAGTAATTTTCTTGAAAAGCCTCACATAAAGAATGAGTAATTAACTCATATCCTACTCCAACTCTTTGGTTACTTAGTGCCAAAAAATATTTGAAGAAGCAAAAGTTGTCATTAGAGGGTTAAGCTCACGATAGTTTCCTTCTTTCTCAACCTCCAATTTCAATTATATATTCATGGCTGTTGGTGAGTTAGATGGATTCCAGTATGTTTTTTTAATCATTGTCATTATATGTTTATCTTTTGGACATTGCTATTTTTTTGAATAAAAAATGAAAAAACTAAACACATTTGATATGTGGATGAAGTTTTGATTTTTTCCCCGGTGAATTGATTAGCGGGAGGACCTTTTTTAGTTTTCTTTATGTTAAAAGTTAACATGTGTGGATGAAAAGCATGATTTTTTTGTGTTTTGTTTTTGTATCCTCAATTATGTTTTCATGAAATTATGGTTAGGGTTTTTTTGTGTGAGTTTGTGTGGAGGAATGCATGCTTTCGCTAATAGATTTTATATATAAGGGAGAGTGGCCATGAAAATTGAGAGAATTTGAAAA
Organism: Solanum pennellii; assembly: GCF_001406875.1. Classification (NCBI taxonomy): domain Eukaryota; kingdom Viridiplantae; phylum Streptophyta; class Magnoliopsida; order Solanales; family Solanaceae; genus Solanum; species Solanum pennellii. The sequence continues at coordinate 50,333,175 of NC_028644.1, forward strand.
ACTTTTCTCACTTCAAATCACTTGCAAAAACTCAAAAACAATTAACTCCAATTTGTATTCACAACCAAACATAAATCTTATTTTCAATAATCGTTATTCACTTTGAATAATGATGATTGAAAATTGGAGTAGTTTTTGAGTTTTTGTGAGTGATTTGGGGTGAAAAAGGCTAAAACAACTTGAATTTTATGGCCAATCTTATTTGTTTTTGTAGTATTTCCTCAAGAAAAGAAACTAAGTTATTCATGAATTTTTGAATGAAATTATAGATTGAAATAAGATATAATGTTCTTTTCTTGTGAAAAATTGAATTTGAAATAAAGGTATGAACTTTGTAAATAATAATATAGCTAGTAGAACGAGTGATGCACATCTGTTTTATTGGAAGTGATTTCTTCCCTTTCCTTTTCCTTTTGGGTGCTCTTTCTTGAGGAGCTGAGTATTGGAATGTCAAATTTGATACATATGATATGTTGTTTGTGACTAGTTTTCCAAACTGGATATGGGTGATGTAGAGATGGTGGATGAAGAAATGAATATCCTTGCTAGTGATGTGCTAGTATCCAATAAGTGATACGTCAAGTATGAAAATGGTGTTAAGACAGAAGGCTTGATGGGGATAAGCAATGTTGAGGACAAAACAAATGATAAGAGTGATTCAAAGGGAGAGGACATGAAGAATGTTAGAAGTGAGACAGAGAACCAGCTCAACTCTAAGAGTCAGCCAGAGGCACACAACAACGTAGTCAGTGAGGACAAAAACAATTTACAAGACCACAAAGTGCTAAAAATGTTGAAAATGGAGAAGGGGAACTTGAACGAAATGTGTTGCTAGAGAAAAAAACACCAACTATTGATGCTGGATCGGATGATATGTTAAGTGGCTATTTGAAGGTGATTGATGATAATGTACAAATGACTGATGAAGGAGAACTTAATGAGGTTCATTAGGGTGAGAAAATGATATATGATGTCAATCAGAATGGTGATGATATAATGGTTAATAGACAAAGGGACCATTTTACATAAGAAATATCGATTTTTTAATTATACAAGTCTATATTACACTTTCCAGTTAGTTTTCATCAAAGAGAGTAATCAACCATCAAGTAACTTCCAACCACCAAATGAAACACATAATCATCATGAATGAAGGATGTCATGTGATGCAATGCAATATGACACAATGAAATGATATGCCTTAGAATACCCAGTACTCTCTCAATCATATATACATGATACTCCTCGGAAATACATCGAGAGTTCATGACCCATGGGTGACTCGCGAGGTCCATATACCGACACGGACGATCTTCACGTGTCTATGCGGAAGATATTAACGCACTATCATAATATCAAACAATTTCCACACGGACGGTCTCCACGTGCCCAAATTACAATCTTAACATCTCACCATCCCCAGCACGGACGATATCCATGTGCCCAACTTATACTCAATCTCATATCAATGCATGTGCACAATATTATTTCAAACCAACTCAATTATCACAACTATACGAGTGTAATAAAGAAAACACAAACACACAAGGAATTTAAGTCAATAATATATAGGCCAACGCATATATGCTTTCGCATTCACAAATTACAATCCATATTAAATAGAATAACTTTCCCTTTATTACATCGATATCGTACCAATGCCCGTCACACCATTGGTACGGGACCCCCATTTTTCACCCTTACCCATTGTCTATTCTGTTTTAGTCTATAATTAGGAAAACGTCCTTCAACAAGCCTGAAAAGTCTTAACATACCTCAAATGTTGATCATGTGCCATAAATCCTTAAGCTTTTGTCTTTTCCTTTTGTAAAGCTTGAAGACGTTCACCATCTATCACATATGCATTATTCGTAAGCAAACAAATGTATATACATCAATAGAGCTATACCTCTATTCCGAACCCCAAAACTCATTCAACCTAATGATACCAAAACTAACATCCATGATATATAATTAAATTCATAAATTTTGATGCGTCTACTATGTCAAGTCTCATATTCCTAAATTTTAAGCTTAGAGTTAAATACACTAAATAACAAACCCTAATAGTTTTCATATAAACTAGGCTTACTAATTAGTAGTGAGTGACAGGAACAACAACAAAAACTAAACGAAAATTAACAAAAAACTACAAACTTCCATAACTTCTATACTTTAGTTCCTTCAGCTTTATTTATATTATTTATTCCTCAGTTAAACTCTTACCAACACAAATTTATAAATCTAACTTAATCAAATAAACAGAATAAGTCAAGAAAATCGTATCATATTCCAAGAGAAAACTTATGCTACTGTGCAATAACAAGAGAAAAATCCAAAACCATTACTATTCCCCTTTTCTTTTTATGGAAAAGGGCCTAAAATACCCTTGAAGTATTGAAAATGGTACAAAATTATCCTCCATCTACCTATTGGCTCCAAAATGCCCTTCTCATCTACCTATTGGCTCCAAAATACCCTTGCCATCCACCTTTGGGTTCAAAATAGATCACATATTTAATTTTTTTAAACATTAAACTCTTTAAATATTTTTTAAAATACTTGGCGTTCAACTATTGGTTATAGTTTAATTTATTAATATAATTCATAAACAAACCCACTACTCACTCGTTATTAACTAAAACCCCACCCAATTAATCATCCAATTATAATATCAAAATCGCCATAAACACTACTAAAAAATAATAAAATTATAGATTACTGGAAAATGACATCCAAAATTACTCGAGTCCGAATCGAAGCCCCAATTAAATTTAGGTCGAGCCGCTTATTTAAGAGGACACTTTCAATTGAATTCTCTTTCAAGATTTAATTAGATATTTATGATTAAAGGTAAAAGAAGTAATACATCCCGAATTAATTCATGCATTTTTTAAAATATAATTTTATAAATATTTATTATTTGTTTTATAACCTTTAATATATTATTTTGAAAAAAATTTACCTACGAAGTAACATCACATAATGAGACATAAGAATAATTAAGATGAGCATAGTCAGACTCTTAAGTTTATCGGTAATTTTTGTTTACAAACTTGAATGTATGATAATTTACTTCTATAGATATTTTAACCTCAAATTTTTAAAAACACTCAATTGGCAGTAGCTTTTCTATTTTTGCATTAATAATGTGATAGGTTTATTAATTCTGAGGGGTTTAATTAATAATTGTTGAGTAGTGGATTGATTTATAAATTATACTAATAAGTTAAATTATAAAAAATAGTTTAGCGCCACGTATTTCAAAAAATATTTAAATAGTTTAAATTTAAAACCGTTAAATAAGTGGTCAATTTTAAACGAAAAGGTGGATGACAAGGGTATTTGGAGCAAATAGGTGGGTGAGAAGGGTATTTGGGAGCCACCTGGTGGATGGAGGGTAATTTTGTACCATTTCCAATACTTTGACGGTATTTTAGGCCCTTTTCGGTTCTTTTTAAGCCTAAGTCACATAATAATTATGATTGGCCAACATTAGTGACGCCCTACTGCATCAAATTTCAGCAAATTGCCCAATCTAATTAAATATTCATTTCATAAAGAAAAACTTCACTTTGTTACCCCAACATAATTAAAGAACACAATAGAGATAATTCAACTCAATCTTGACCCTTAATACCAATCCCTTTCTCCATTAAATAATATAATAACAATACTATGCCACATTCATTGCCAAAGTTAGCAAATTTCCAAATCCTTAACACTTTAATATATAATAGTATTTTAGTTTTTTGAACTTATTCTAGTTATGACTAAAAAAATATTAAATCCCTCTAACTTATTCTAATTATGTGGACCACGGGATAAAAAGAATTAAATAAGTCATGGACTTGGACCATCGACTATTAATTATATTAATTATTTAATAAAATTTTCATTAGCCAAATTCTCTTAGTTACCGAATAGTTTAAAATTTTTACTTCAAATTATATTTGGAGAGTCCAAAAAGTACTAGTTCATAAAATCGCCTAGCGGGTCGTTACATCCAATGTTTTTTATCAATCCTTCAACTGCAAATGCTAGACAACATAGTGGGGAAGCATCAAAGAATATTATAGCAATGGTACAGACTTTGATATACCCTTGGGGCCCAAAATGGGTATATCAGCGTATGTACCACTACAAAAATACTCGCAGATGCTTCCCAACTAACAACATGTAATGGGTATTCAATCAATTCAACCAAGAAGAGATTCGACGAGATTATCAAGAATTCACTTCTATTAATGAAATAAAATTCTAAACTTAAACAAGATTGATGTGAGGATTACCTAACCCAGCACGAAAGAACTCACTTACATTGATAGGGATCACCATCGACGAATTCCACTCGAAATCCCTTGGCGTTCTTGGCAAAATCTTGATCTTTCTCCCTTCTCCTTCTTCTCTTCTCTTTTCTCCCAAACCCTATGCATGGAAGAAATTTTTTAATCTGAACTAAAACTTATTTTTACCCATACTAAACCCTTAAAACGAATTAGGAAATAAATGTGTAAAAAGACTAGTTTTCCCTTTCTTAAATCTGGATTGGACATTGCTTACCTCAACAACCCAACTTTCTAAAGGCTTTTCCCCTTCATACGATATTGATATCGAGCAAAGAAGTTGCAAAGATCAATTTTAAAAGCAGAGTTTGTATTTTGATTGAAAAATTTATGCAAATTGGGATTTATATTTATATGGTATTTGTGGGTTTAAAGAGAATGGGAGTTCAACAGTTAGGAGTGCAATTCAATTATAGTTCTGCAATTGGTTTTTGTACGAGTAATTGGTTTCACAAAATAGTGAGTTTGACATTTCAAATTAACTTAATTATCATACTAAAAATACGTACTTTGATATATGGAGATAAATAATTAAACATTATGTGTATCGAATTATATAAATTAAATTAAAGTTATGCTAATGAGAGGAATTAAGATTTACCCCTTAGGTTTGAAATTTAGGAAATTGATTAAAATAATTTTGTAATTTTTTTAATTTTAAATGCAACCTAATAAGAGGTCATTTATTTTATATAATAAAAGTATAAAGAACATACCAAAAGTGGTCTGCATTCAACGAGAAAAAAACAAAATAAAGCAAAAGAAAAATGGAAATCATAAAAAGGAAGAGCTCCATTTCATCTGCTCCGATCTAATCCGCAAACTGCCGCATCTTCTCCGAAAAAATCCAGCTTGCAGATCTCCATTCATCTCTCATCACCTCCGCACAAACTAAATCTACATGATACACAAATTTTGTGTAAAATCATTTTATCACCAAATTTCTCACTGAAGTTATGATTCGAACCAATAGAGACTTCAATTTGAGTAACGTAGATCTAAATTTCCGTATATATACGTGATATTCTAGAGAATTTCAGTTTATTGTCCTTTGAAATGGCCTCAAATTTACTTTCTCAGGATCTTCCCAAACTTCATCCAAGCTGAATCGGGCTTAATCCAGATAAATCTTCCATTCCTTCGATTGACATTTAGTTTTCTTTGGTTCTCACCTCTGATTTATTCTCCCAGCAGGTTGAACCCCTAAAGGAGTTGATACCACTGCTCAAGACAACAAAAACACAGGTTTTGTTTCAAAGTCTACTAAATATTTCATTGTTCTAGTTCTTGCATATGAACTTACTCTGTTACCCAATTCCTTGTTGTTGATACATTTACTTAACTTTATGTATCCCTATTTTAGCGTGTAGTCCGTATTTTGAACTTTTATTATCCGTAAATTAAGAATTTTTTATTTTTCTAATACAATTACTTTAGCCTTTTGCAGAATCTCATGCCAATTGTGAAATTGTTGCCTATTTATACCTGCAAAATTAACAATATGATTTGTAGAAAAGTATACTAGGGTAGTTCCCTTCTGTGAATGTATGCCATATCTCCACCTCCTTATTAATCAGCCAGATTTTTATGTACCTAACATCCCAAGCTATCAACCGTGGAACCTCCTAGTTTCCATTTAATACTTGTTGAGTCAATAGAGAGTCTGTCTCAATGACCAGTGGAACTTTATTATTATGCAAACAATAATCCAGATCCATTTTGATAGCTTTAATTTAAGACTCAATAACTGATACATCTTTTAATAACCTAGTCTCAGCATAAAGGAAAGCACCTTCTTTATTTCCTACAGAGAAGGAAAAGAATCTATCACTGACCCATCAGTGTTATAAGTTCCACTTGAAGGATGAATCCATCTAACAACCTTTTAGTTGATTAGTGGTGAATACCCCTCAAAGAACTTCACAATTAGGGGGCCATGTTTTAGGCATCCCTTTCTACCAAGGATATCTAGAACTAATAAATATATGTTTCTTTGAATCTCAAACACTAAATCTAGCATACTCATTTTCCTCGTGATTGATAAAGTTTCTTCTTTTCCATCTGCTCCATATAATAAATGCAAGATCTGCTTTAAAAACTAGTTTCAGTTTTGTAGACCAGTTAGCATTCCACCAATCCTCCAGAACATGCCTAAGTTGAACCACATGAAATTAGCCCATACAGAATTGGAAGTCCAAAATTTCCACCAGAGTTTTATTACAAGTATTTCGATATATAAAATAAATATCTGATTCCCAAACCTCCTTCACTCTTTGGAACACGAATATCATCCCAAGTAATCCAGTGAGTGTTTCTGCCATCCTCTTTAAAGTTCCATAATAATTTAGCAAAAAACCTATGAATATCATAAATAACACATTTCGAAGGGCTAATAGAAGATAAAACGTAAATAGGCATACTTTGAAACACATGATGTATAAGAATCATTCCCCACCCACCCACCCACCCCCTAAAAATGACAAAATCTTCCCTTTCCATAATTGGAGCGTATTATGAATTTATTTGATAAATTTTTGAAAAGTTCACCTACTTTTTTTTACCATGGCTAATAGAACAACGCAAATACATCAAAGCAAACTTTCATTTAGAGAATCTTTTAACTTCTTTAACAACCTGAACAGAAGTTTGTGTAGCTTTGCTGAACATATAATAAGAACTCTTGTTCTTATCAATAAGTTGACCAGATTAATATTCATATAATGTTGTGGTCTTCATAATCAGTGTAAGGATCGTCTATCTTCTGCAAAAATGATAATTGTATCATCTGCATATGCCAGATGATTCAATTTTTCATTTTACTTGGTTAGTCCATACAACATAAAATTGGATCTTCCAAACAACTTGTTAAGAGATAGATATAAAAACTCCCTAGTCAAAATAAAAAGAGAATGAGATAGAGGGTCCCCTATATTCAATCCCCTGGTAGAATGAAAAAAGCCATGTGCTTGACCATTAATTAGTACCGAGTAACAATAATTAGCCATAATCCTCCAAAACTTATCAGTCACATTATAATAAAAATCTAACCTTTCTAGAACTTTAATCAAGAAATTCCAATCAACTCTATTATAAACTTTGTTCATATCCAACTTAATAACCACATTAGCTAGTTTACCCCTCAGTCTAATTTCAGAAACAATTTCTTGTGCTAAAAGCACATTTAGAAAGATATTTCTACCCTTAAAAAAGCCAAAATTATTCTGACAATCATCCTTGGGGTAAATCCTTTTAAGCTATCATGAATAAGTTGAGAAATGATTTTATGAAGATAGTTACTCAAACTAATTTGTCTAACATCCTAAATGGAATTCAGCACATCCGTTTTAGATCTAGAAATAGAAATTGCTTATAGACTCATTAACATACAAATTATGCACATATACTTCATAGATTGGAAAGTTTCAGAGACATTGAGGAAAGGAATAACATTGCAGAAGTAGTTTATTGAACTTAGATTCTTCTGTGGAGATAGGTTATGGTTTATTCTATTTGATAGATAGACTCTAAATAGAGATTAATATGCATTGAGTGATAATGTGAAGTTCTCTATGTACTTGATTGTATGATTGTGTGGTTTGGATAATATATATGTTGTTTCTGAATGGTCTGGAATCTTGAGACCGTGAAATTTATAATCTTTAACCCTCTCCATCGAAGTGATACCTTGAATAAAGAAGGCTATATGAAATATTGTTAAGGAAGTGAAAAGTGGTGATAATAAATGATAAATTACTAATATATTTTTTGATCGGGGTGTCATGTTTCGACATGGTGTTATTGGAATGGGGTGTCACGTTCTTAAACTGTATTATTTGATTGGGGTGTCATGTTCTAACACAATATTATTTGATTGGGTTGTCATATTCTGACACTGTAATATTAAAGAGGAAAAAATATTGAATTAACTTAATGTACTCAATCTCAAAGAACCGATTTCCCAAATGAGCGTCGTGTGGAGGCATGAGTCCATCATTGATGACGAATTGCTTTTGTTGTGACTTGTTCAAGTCGTTTGTTGTTTATCACCTGCTAAGTGCTATAGTTTATTTTATACTATTACTTTATGCATTGTAGTTACTATTTTGAGTCGGCTGATAATATCTACATGGTACATGTTGCCCTGTATAGGGCTCTAGTATTTTTCTTTTTTGCAGTGCATCGAGTGTACTAANGTGCTGTGCATCGAGTGTACTAACAATTCAAATTTCACCCATCTCTAGGGTGGGGTGGGGTTAATAGGATCTTAGTTTAGTTAAGGCGTTTATATGACATTTCGGTTAATGTCTAGGGGTTTCCAATACATTATCTCACTAAAATTTCAAAAATACTAAAATTGGCCAAACCTTCTACTCTTCTTCCTCTTCCATCTAGTTTCGCCATTAATAATATATTTTACTTCTTTCTTCCACCTCCTACTCTTTTTTCATTTCATTCTTCTTCCTAGTTGTTTATCCTTTTCGTTAAAATTCGATGTGCTGCAAACGTGAATCAATTCAAGCGACTTATATAAAAAAAGACTCGAAACATCAAGATGATTCCATTGCTACATTTTGAGAATATAATTCATGTAAAATGAAAGTATATTTAGTTTTTGAATATATCATAATGTATAGTCAATGTATAACTCATATATAGGTACGTTATATTATATAGTCAGTATATATTTTATGAAAAAGTCTCAAAAATACCCCTAAACTATCATAAATAGATTAGATTTACCCTTTTAACCCATCAATTCATCACCAATTATGGATCCATCCACATATTTGAAATCATAAACATAATAAAATAAGAACAAATATTTACTAACCTACGACCTTGAAAATCCACTTTGAAACCCAACCACGAAATCAACTTCGAAACCCATCCGCAAAGTGAAGAAATTTGTGAATCATTTCTTACCTTACCCACGAAAATGAGGGGAAACGACTGAAATTTAATCTAATGAGAAATGAGTGGAAAATTAGATATTAGGGAACTTATTAATCTATATGGAAGTTGGAAATCTTTGGCACTTATGTGGCATCCATGGGGTACTTAACATACTTATGTTAACTATAAGGGTAAGTATGACCCAATACTTTGCCTAAAAGGGTAATTTTGAGCCACAATATAGTTTGATGACAAATTTGAGAAATTTCCGATAGTTAATGGGTATTTTTGAATCTTTTTCTTATACTTTATATGACTTTAGCAAACCATAGCATATAATCAATGTATATAGTTTTTTTTCAAATTATACAACTATATATATTTGTAAACTTACTAATTTATATTATATATAATTGAAACTATTTCTAAAATATTAGACCAAAATAAAACATTACTCTTAAATTAAGTGTCATTTTAGTACTTTTCTAAAAAAGTCTTACATAAATACATAGGAATTAAATCATATCCTACTCACACTCTTCAGTCACTTAGTGGAAAAAAAAAATTTGAAGAAGCAAAAGCTGTCATTGGAGGTTAAGCTCACGGTCTTTTTCTTCTTTGTTAACCTCCGATTTAGATTGCAGAGTCCAGCCACAGCAGTTGATGACTTCCTGTATGTTTTTTTTAATAATCCGCATTACTAGTTTATCTGTTGAACGTTTATCTATTTTGGAAAACAAATGAAAAAATTAAACACATATGATGTGTGGATGAAGTTTTGATGTTTTTTCCGGTGAAATGATTGGCGGAGGACCTTTTTAGTTGTCATTCGATTCAGAGTTAACATATGACGATAAAAAAAAGTATTTTTTCCTATTTGTTTTTTTTATCCTCAATTTTGTTCTGATGAAACTAAGGTTAGGTTTTTTTGTGTGTGTTTGTGTGGAGGAATGCATGCTTTCTTTCTCTAATAGATTTTATATATAAGGCAAGTTAGCCATGAAAATTGAAAGAATTTGAAAAACTTTTTCACCTCCAATTTATGTTCACAACCAAACACAAATTTTATTTTCAAGCATCATTACTCAATTTGAATAATGATGATTGAAAATTGGAGTTCTTTTTGAGTAATTTGTAGTGAAAAAAGTTAAAATAACTTGAATTTTATGGCCAATCAGTGGCAAAGGAAGAGAAGAAGTTAAGTTATTCATGAAATTTGAAATAAGTTATAGAAAGAAATAAGGTATAAAGTTCTTTTCTTGTAAAAAAATAAATTGAAATAAAGGTATGAAATTGATAGAGAATCATATAACTAGTGGAACGATTGATGCATATCAGTTTTTTTTTTAAAGTTAACTTCCCTTTCCTTGTTCTTTTTGGGTGCTCTTTCTTGAGGAGATGATTATTAGAATGCTGAAATTTCATAAATATGATATGTTGTCTGTGACTTGTTGTCAGAATGGATATTGGTGATGTAGAGATGGTGGATGCCAAAAAGAATGTCCTTGCTAGTGATGTCATAGTGTCAAATGAGTCATCGTTCATGTACGAAAATAGTGTTAAGACAGAAGGCTTGATTGAGATAAGCAATGTTGAGCTGGTCCCCTGTCTCACATCTAGCATTTTTCAAGTCCTCTCTCTTTGAATACCTTTGGTCATTTGTCTTTTCCTCAACATTGCTTGTTCCAATCAAACCTTTCTATCTTAACACCCATATTATACTTGACCAGGGATTCATTGGACACTACAACATCACTAGCGGGGACATCCTTTTCGGCATCCACCATATCTACATCACCCTTATCTATTATGATAACTAGTCACTTGCAACATATGTATCAAACTTCAACATTCTAATACCCATCTTCTCAAGAAAGAGCATCCAAAAGAAAAAGAAGATGGAAAAAATAACATCCAAAAAAAAAACTTATATGGATCACTTATTCCAGTTGTTACATGATGCTCTCTAAATTTAACACCTTAGTTTTACAAAAAAAAAAAAAAACTTTATATCTAATCTCATTCCATAACGTCATTTCAAAATTTATGAATGACTTAACTTCTTTTTTTCATTTGCCACTGATATCTGTGGCAGGGAAGAAAGACTCCAAAAAATAAAACACGATTGGCAATAAATTCAAGTTGTGTTCATTTTTTTTTCACTCCAAATTACTCACAAAACTCAAAAAACATTTAATTAAAATTAACATTCACAACCAAACCAACTCTTACTATGAATAATCGTTTTTCACTATATATATATATAAAAAAGTGAATAATTATGATTGAAACGGAGTTATGTTTGGTTGTGAATAAACATTTGAGTTGATTGTTTTTGAGTTAGTATGATTTATTTGGAGTGAAAAAAGTACTTTTTAAAAAATTTCTCTCAATTTTTATGGAGAAAGTGCATATATATAAAATCTATTAGCAAAAGCATGCATTCCTCCACACAAAAACACAAAAAACCCTAACCCTAATTTCATCCAAACAAAATTTAGTATACAAAAACAAACAGAAAAAAATTCATGTTTTTCATCCTCGTATATTAACTCTAGATAAAATGAAAACTAAAAAGAGGTCCTCTCACGAACCAATTCACTTGAAAAAAACATTGTAACTTCATCCACATTTCACAAGAGTTTAGTTATTCGTCTTTTTGAAAAAACAGAGCAATATTCAACAGATAATCAAGTAATGCCGATGAGTAAAAAAAACATACAGGAATCCATAAAATTGATCCATGTGTAGGAATCTGCAATAAAAATTGGAGGTTGATGAAGCAAAGTAGCTTGAAAAAGAAGGAAAAGATTGTGAATTTAACCCTCCAATGACGGCTTTTGCTTTTTCAAATATTTTTTGCATTAAGTAACTCAAGAATGTGAGTAGGATATGAGTTAATTCCATTGTCTTTACGTTAGAATTTTTGAGAAAATAACTGAAATGACAATTAATTTAAGATTATTGTTTTATTTTGGCCATATATTTTAGGAATATAAGTTTCAATTATATATAAGAAATTAGTAATTAGTTTATAATAATACAATTATATAATTAAAAAATATTCAATATGCTTATTGATTATATGCTATTGTTTGCTAAAAGTCATGTAAAGTATATACTAGCTATACAATATATCGTACCTATATATGAGTTATACACTAAATATACATTATGGTAAACTCAACAAATTAGATATGGTTTAATTGTATATGAAGTATACATTGACTGTATATGAAGTATATATTGACTATTCAATCTCGATCAACCCAAATTTACCTTGAAATAATCTCAAATTGTAGATATGAAATCCTCTCGATGTTTCAAGTCTTTTGATATTGTCACGACCCAAAAATGGACTGGATGGTACTATTCTTATTTCACCAAGACAAGTCAGCTTAAATCTCAACAGTACAATAAAATGCAGAAATTTTATGTTAAACTCAAAAATACCCCCAAAATCTGGTTGTCACGTGTACAAGAATCTAAAATATTTCAATTGACTCAAGAGAAAAAACAAGTCTCGTATAACATTGTTTCTAGAGTTAAAAAAATCATAAACAGGAGAAAGAAGGTCTTGTGTGATGAAAAACAGTTACCTCACAAATCTCCAATAAACCTCGAAGAAGAAGAGAATTTATTACAAATGGAACAAGCAAACCTCTAAACCCAAGTTAAGGGGAAAAAATTGTAACATCTCATAACCCGAAATACATATGATTAAAGAAAGATACTAAGAATGGTTATTTTTGGAAATAATAGGAGAAATCTGGAAAAAAATTTCCTAAGTGTAGTTTTGGTCATTTTGAAACGGCCTTAAATTCTAAATCAAGATGAGTTAGGGTGATTTTTTTATATGGGTAGAAATCTCTTGTAGAGATTTTTCCAACTCCACCGAGTTTGCGAATTTTTTATATTGTATGAGGGAGAGTTTCCTATCGGAAGTTGGGATGTTGGATTTAGGAAAAATCCAATCTTGTTGTTAGTAAGGGTTAATTGGTCTTTTCACCCTAGTATTTCCTAATTTGTTTTATGGTTTTATTAGGGGTAAAACTATGCCTAAAGTATGTTTTAGAAAATTTAAATACGCTTAGGGCTTGGGAAAAAAGAGAAGAGAAAAGGGAGAAAGGATAAAAAACTAATAATTCCTCAAAAACGCCAAGAACCTCAAGTGAAATTCATGGGGGGTTATCCTAAGTGTTTAGGGTGGGTTCCATGGAAATTTAGAAGGTTTAAAATTGAAAATCGGAGAAGAAGAGTCAGAATTCCCATCTGAAAAACCCTGAGCGCCGCAGCTGTCAGAGCCCCTCAGGGCAAGCAGTGTTAGCTCTGTTAGTTCTGACGCGCCGCGCCATCTAGATCCTGTCAGGACAATATCTGTCCGTCAGGCTCTGGAGCCCTGCACCTCTCAGAGCGTCAGGGTCACCTGGAGATCTCATTTTCCCAACATCTTTTCCTACTATTTTGTTAGTGATGTACCTATAACTTCTATTTGATTCCAACACTTTAAAGAACATCTAAACATCATGAAATCATCTATAATCATGACATGATGAACCTTTAATCCATAATTCAATTAAAGGGAAGTTAGGTTGAAAGTTAAGGCAGTTAAGAATCAATCCTAAAGCTATGAAAATATTTAAAATAAAGTTTCTTCAAATTTCCTAGAGTTTTATTTAAAAATTGTTAACTTTATTTTAAGGTCAAGTTTCGAGTTAGAGAAAGAGTAAATGTTGAAGTCTTCCCTTCAAAAGATATAGGAGAGCTAAGTATTCCCTAAAGAGTTTATTAAGATCAAAAGTTTCAAGTCAAGTAAAGAGTAAAAAGTTGAGTTCATTTATCAAAAGATATAAGGTAACTAACTATTCCCTAGGAAGTTTATAAATGTTTGTAAATTTAAGTTAAAAGGAAACTGAGATTTCCCAATAGAGTTTTAAACAGGTTAAGAGAACATTGATTCCAATAAGCCTTTTTAAATATAAAAAGGTTTGAGAAAATTATCTCAACCTAGAGGAAGGACGTTATTTTAGAAACATGACTTAAATAATTTTTGAGTAGTATTGATCACCAATGTGGGGATGAGAGTTCATATCAACTCAAGCCTCCATGTATACCATGTAGACATTATGAGCATTAGCGGGTCATACTTTTTCGATGATCACGTGAATTTAGATAGTGGATCCACTAAGTTGAGGATGTCCTATGTGAAGGCAAAGTATAGGACACTTCTGGGAGCGTGGGCGAGACGCTGTAGCAGTTCTTAGGCTCATAGTGGTGGTTTTCGGTTCAAGAATTTTCCAAAGAACTATATACTTTCGCATATAAGTAAAATTGAGTTGGTGTTATATTTTCTTTAGAGAGTTAAGTTATTTACTGTTATACAAGCTTTATATATGCATATTACTTGTGTTTTAAATTGCTTTATATACATTCATTGAGTTGAGTAATTCATGAGTTGAGCAGAGCCAAGGTAACTTAATCTTATTCTATCAAGCCTAAATTGTTGTTTAGGGTTCCAACTTGCATACTCGTACATTGAATGTATTGATACCATTTGGCCTGCATCGTCTTATGATGAAGATGCAGGTAACTAGGATCAGCATTGGGTGTTTCAATGATCCAGTAAGCAGCTCAGAGTCAGTTGGTGAGCCTTCCTTCATTTTGAAGGACATACTTATCATATTATTTAGTTATTTGATTTAAGTTTTTGTTGTTAGAATTATTGTGGGTCCTGTCTTAGCATCCATCTTTTTTTAAGAGACTTAATAGACAAACAACGTTAGTTTTTCCTTAGTCTTTTCATTCCACTTGTAATTTATTAAGACTTGAAGTTTCCATTTTGGCTAGCTATTATATTTAAAGTTATTTCTTGAGATTATATCTTTTGTTACCTCTTCCACTGAGTTAAGTAAGCCAAGCCAAGGTACGCTTAAGGCCAAAACAGTAATTGCGTACCGTCCACGTCCAGGGTATAGACTCGGGGCGTGAAAATCTTGGTATTAGAGCCTAGGTTTCAAGAGTCCTAGGATCCTATGAAGATCTATCTGTAGAGTCTTAGTCATCGCTGTGAAGCGCGCAACATCTATGATAAGGCAAGTGCGACATTTACGGATTTCTTCACTTTTTTCATAATTCCATTTCTGCGTTAGAGTTTATCTCTACAAATTTTACCTCAAATTCATGCTTGCAAATGTTTCAGATCATCATGCATCCACAAAGAGCAGTTAGAGGTTGACTAGCTATAAGGAATGTCTAAGAGCCAGAGGTACCTAATGCACCAAATGTGCAACCTCAAAGATAAGTCACCAACACTGAATTGCATGAGCCTATCCGGAGGCTAATCCAAGTGGTGATTAACCAAGTCAGGCAATAAAGAGGAGCTCGAAATGAAGGGCTGACAGTTCAAAGATTTGGGAATTCTTGAGGATGAATCCCCCAAGATTCACTTGTTCGAGCAATACTGAAGATCTGAAAAACTCTGTGGAAGAGATGAAGAAGGTGTTTGAGGTGATTCATGTTGCTGACACTGAGACAGTTGAGGTAGCTGCTTATCAACTTAAAGGCATTGCTATAACTTGGTTTGATCAGTGGAAGGAGGGTAGAGGTGAAGATGCACCACTTGAGAGTTGGGCTTGTTTAAAAGTGGCCGTTTGTGGCACTTCTATCCCTGAGAACTAAGAGAGGCCCAGGTACGCAAATTCCTCACCCTTAAGCAGTATTCGCTAAGTGTGCATTACTTTATGTTGAAGCTCACCCAACTATCTCGCTATGCTCTTGAGATGGTTAAGGATATAAGGAGAAAAGTGAGTTTATTTGTTTCTCACTTGGGTTGTGCTTCAAGCAAAATAGATAGGGCTACCATGTTGATTGGGGACATGGACATTTCACGGTTAATGGTCTATGTGCAACAAGTTGAAGAAGAAAAGATGAGGGATAGGGAGGAAGACAAGAACAAGAAAGCTAAGGCTGTGAATGAGTCTGGTCAACAGAAGGGTGGTTCAAGTCAACCACAATTTGAGAAACCAAAGGGGCATGACCATCATTTGCTAGTGCACCTGCATTCATAAACAGAGGTGAGTATAATGGCCTGAATTCTAAGAATTTCATGGCTAGACCACCACAATCTCAAGGGAGTGTTGCACAAGGAAGAAGTTGGGCTCTTACATGTGCTAAGTGTGGTAGAAGTCACCCTGATAAACGTTATGATGGCCATAAAGGTTGGTTCAAGTGTGGTCAAGCGGGTCACTTCATTAGAGAGTTCCCAAAGAATAAGGTAGGTTGTGGAAATCAGGGAAATAGAAATGAATCATTAGCACTTGATCCACAAGACAATGATGCACCTAGAGAATCCACTACTGGTACTAGTAGAGGGGAAAACCGTCTCTATGCGATCAGTAGCCTCCAAGAGAAATAGAACTCGCCAGATGTTTTCACGGGTATGATAAAGTTATTTACTTTTGCTGTTTATGCATTGCTAGACCCAGGAACAAGTTTATCTTTTGTAACTCCTTATGTTGCACATCATTTTGAGATTCTTCCTAAGAAACTTTGTGAACCTTTTTGTCTTTCTATCCTTATTTGTAAGTCTATTCTAGCGAAAAAGTCTTACGTGATTGTCCTATTTTTATAAATCACAAGAACACCATGGATGATCTAGTAGAGTTACACATGATTGACATTGATGTCATTCTAGGTATGTACTTGATCCATGCCTGTTATGCATCAATAAACTGTAGAACTCAAGTTGCCAAGTTTAAAATTCCTAATGAGCTAGTCATAGAGTGGAGTAGTTGTTCAGCATTGCCTAACGGTCGTTTTATTTCATACCTAAGGGCGAGAAAGTTAGTTTCAAAGGGATGTAACTATCACTTTGTATGAATCAATGACTCAAGTGTTCAGGTACATTCCCTTCAGTCAGTTCCTATAGTAAAAGAGTCCAGAAGTTTTTCCTTATAATCTACCCGGAGTCCCTCCAGCAAAAGAGATAGACTTTGTCATAGATATCATTCAGATACTCAACCTATATCTACTATGCCATATAGAAAGGAACAAACATAGTTAAAAGAACTGAAAGAAAAGCTGAAAGATCTGTTAGATAAAGGTTTTATTCAACCAAGTATCTCACCTTGGGGCGCTCCGATCTTATTTGTGGTAAAGAAGGATGGTTCCCTTAAGATGTGTATAGACTACAGCCAATTGAATAAGGTGACCATGAAGAATAAGTATCCTTTTCCAAGGATAGAAGATCTTTTAGATGACCTTCAAGATGTTTCATGCTTTCAAAAAATTTATCTCAGATCAGGTTACCATCAGTTGAAAGTTAGGGAATGTGACATCCTAAATACAACTTTTAGAACCAGGTATGGGAATTATGAGTTTTTAGTTATGTGCTTTGGTTTGACAAATGCACTAGCAACATTCATGGATCTTATGAATAGAGTCTTTAAAACTAATTTAGATCTGTTTGTCATCATCGTCATCGATGACATAATTGAAAGATCATGCTAGTCACATCAGAATTGTCATGCATACTTTTAAGGATAAGGAGCTGTATTACAAGTTCTCCAAGTGTGAGTTTTCCCTTAAGTCTGTGTAATTATTAGGCCAAATTTTTTCCGGTGATGGGATCAGAGTTTGAATCCAAAAGAGAAAAGCAGTTCAAAGTTGGCCTAGACCGACATATCTAGTCAAGATTAGGAGTTTTCAAGGTTTTACTGGCTATTTTAGAAGATTTGTTGAAGGGTATTCGCTATCTCGTGTCTCTTGGACAAGTTAACTTAGAAGACCGTAAAGTTTCAATGGTCCGAAACTTGTGAGAAGAGTCTTTAGGAATTGAAAAAGAGGTTGACTACTTCTCCATCTTTGACCTTATCGGACGGTACTCGAGATTTTATGGTTTATTGTGATTCATCAATGTTGGTTTGTGCTGTGTTTTAATGTAGAATGGGAAGGTTATACCTTATACCTCCAGACAATTGAAGGTTCATGAGAAGAATTATCCAATTCATGACTTAGAGTTAGCTACATTAGTTTTCTCTTTGAAGATATGATATCACTACTAGTATGACCTTCACGTTGACATATTCACTTATCACAAAAGCCTCCAATATGTGTTCACTCAACAGGAGCTAAATCTCATACAGAGGAGGTGGTTAGAAATACTCAAGGATTATGACCCTTGTAATTCTGATAAAGAGGAAGTGGTTAGAATTACATAAGGATTATCACATGAGAATTATTTACCACCCAAGTAAGGCTAATGTAGTTGTTGATGCCTTAATCAGGTTATTCATGGGGAGTACCACCCATGTTGAGGAAGAAAAGAGGGAGTTAGCTAATGATGTGCATAGATTTGAATGCATGGGGGTAAAACTTATGTATTCCACAGAAGGAAGAATAGGGGTGACCAATGGGTCTGAGTTATCCTTAGTAACATAGGTGAAAGAGAAAAAAGACCAACATTCCATTTTGCTCGTTTTGAAGGCAAATGTTCATATGCGAAAAGTATTTGCTTCTGAAAAATAGGGAGATGGTATGCTAAATTATCAAGGTAGGTTCTGTGTATCAAGGGTAAATGTATTATAAGAGAGGATACTCATAGCTGGAAGTATTCAGTTCATCCGAGTTCCACCAAGATGTACCTCAATTTGAGAGAGGTATATTGGTGGGAGGGCATGAAGAAAGGAATTGCTGAGTTTGTTGCTAAGTACCTAAAATGCCAGCAAGTGAAAGTAACACCAAACGCCTGGAGATTACCTCAGGCAATAAAATTTCTGAAATGTAAGTGGGACATGATTCATATGGAATTTATCACATGCATGCCAAGATCTCGCATGCAACATGATTCTATTTAGGTGATTGTCGATAGAATGACAAAGACATCTCATTTCTTTCTCCTAAAGACTACTTAATTGGCCTAGGATTATGCTAGGTTTTTCCTTCAAGAGGTGGTGAGACTTCATGGAGTTCCAGTCTCCATTATTTTAGATAGAGGTGCACAATTTACTGCACAATACTGGAAATGTTGCCAGAAAGGTTTGGTTCAAAGGTGAACTTAAGCATTGCTTTCATCGTCAAACTGATTGACAAGCAGAGCGTACTATCTAGTGCTTAGAAGATATGTTGAGGGATTTTCTAATTGATTTCAAAGGGAATTGGGATGATCATATACTTCTAATTGTGTTTTCTTACAAAAATTGCTACCATTTGAGCATCCAAATGGCTCTATACGAATCTTTTTATGGGAGAAGATGCAGATGTCTTATTGGGTGGTTAGAAGTTGGTGAAGCAGGGTTGATAGGACCATATATATTTCATCAAGATATGGAGAAGGTGAAAGTGATTAACGAGCGATTGAAGACGGCATCGAGTCGGTAAAAGTCCTAGAAAGATGTTAGGGGGAGGCCGTTAGAGTTTTAGGCGCGAGATTGGGTATATCTTAATATGTCACCCATGAAGGGGGCTATGTGGTTTTGTAGCACGGGGAATCTTAGTCCTCGGTATATTAGACCTTATAGAACATCCATGTGAGTTACTAATGTAGCGTATCAGTAGAAGCTACCCCAAGAGTTAGCATCGGTTCATCCCTTATTCAATATTTCTATGTAGAAGAAGTGTATGGGTGATCCTTCATTGATTGTACCAACTGATAATGTTGGTATTAAGGATAGATTATCCTATGAAGAAATTCAAGTTCAAATTTTGGATCGTCAAGTTCGAAACTTAAGAAGAAAGGAAGTTACATCAATCAAAGTCCTTTGGAAGAATCAATTTGTTGAAGAAGCAACATGAGAAGCTTAGGAGGATATGAAAAAGAGCTCTCCACATCCTTTTGAATGCGGAGATAATGCATATTAAGGTACTAATTCTCTTCTTAGCACTTTATAAGACTTTGAGAGTAAGCATTTATTATTTCCTTTTGGTTTTTGAGTGCTAAAATGATGTTACTACACTTAGATTAGTGAAAGAGGTTACATTCGACGACGAATGTTCCCAAGGGAAAGATATTGTATCATCTCGTTACCCAAAATAGATAGTATTAAACAAATAAACTAAGAATAGTTATTTTTGGAAGGAATAGGAGAAATCTATAAAAAAAATTCCTAAGTATAAAAGTGAGTTTTGGTAATTTTAAGACGGCCATAACTTCTAGCTCAGTATAAGTTATGTCAGTTCTTTATATGGTTGGCAATCCCTTGAAGATACATTTCTAACGCTGCTGAGTTTGTGAATTTTCGATATCGTATGAGGGAGATATGCCCATCGCATGTTGGGTTGTTTGATTGAGGAAAAATCCTATCCGAATGTTAGTACAAGAAAGTAGTCTTTTCACCCTACTATTTCCTAATTTATTTAAGGGTTTATTGGGGGTAAAACTAAGCAAAAAATAAGTTCTATAAAATTGAAATACGCTTAGGGATTTGGTGAAAAAAGAAAACAAGAAGGATAAAGGAAAAAAGACAAAGAATTCATCAAGAACTCCAAGAACCTCAATTGGAGTTCGTCAAAGGGTGATCTCGATAAGGTATGTGAGAACCTTCTTTGTTGGGTTCTTCCACCGACCCAACAACATGCTTAAATCAACGCAAGTATAGTAGATTGAAAGATGAACATTGAAGTTCTTGATAAAAGAACCGTTGAATTCTTTTTGGTTGAGTAGTAGTATACCATTAGTTGTTGATTCGTGTTTACGACTGTTTTACGAGTCTAACATACTGGGTATTGAGAATTTTAATTATCCTTAATCAAGACATAGGGTGCTGCGCCTACCAGAGATCTTTAGGCTAGGCTCTATATGACAGAGTCTAGAATGTAACGCTAGCCAATGCCTCTCAAGACAGTCTTTCAGGACAACCAGAGCCTCTCACCTAGAGATCTCATTTTCCCTCATCTTTTTGTAATAGTTCCTAAGTGATATGCCTATAATTTATAATTAATTGTAACACTCTTATGTACACCTAAACCTCATGAAAAAATCATCCACAATCATGAGATCATGAACATTGAATTCACAATTTAATTCAAGGGAAGTTAGGATCAAAGTTAAGTAAGTTAAGAAGTCAAATCTAAAGCTATGAAGTGAGTTAAAGTAAAATTTCTTAAAACTTCCAAGAGTATTATTTAAACATTCTTAACTTTGTTTTAGTGCTCACGTTTAGAGTTAAAAAAAGAGTAAAATTTGAAGTATTTCCTTCAAAGATATAGGGGAACTAAGTAATCCCTAAAGAGTAAATTAAGCTCAAAAGTTTCAAGTCAAGTAAAGAGTAAAGAGTTTACTTCATTTCTCAAAATATATAAAGTAACTAAATATTCCTTAGGAAGTTTATAATTGTATGTACATTGATGTTAAAGGGAAACTAAGATTTCCCAAATGAGTTTAATACTAGAAAAAAGGAAACATTGATTCAAAGAGGGATTTTTGAAGTGAAAAAGGTTGAACAAATTATCTCAACCTAGAGGAAGGAGGATATATTTTAAAAGCATGAGCTAAAGTATATTCTGGAATTAGCATTGAGCACCGATGAGAGTTCATATTAACTCAAGTATAACACGCTTAAAGTCCATATCTTGGTATAAATCATGACATGATTAACTAATTCCTAACCACTTTTTATAAGCCTAAAATTATGCATTGGAACTATGTAGGATGTGTTAGAGTCAAAACATTAAGAAATGACTTCTAGAGAAATGTGAAATGTGTTCTAGTGCGCCTTGTCATGTTTCATGGTGTTTTAAGAGTTGGAATTTAGTGAAATTTGGTAAAAAGTTTTAAATATATATATAAGAGTGTAATTAGGGTAAAAGAAGGGGTACAACTCCCCAAGGACAAGGGACCCTTCCATTTGACCCAAAATTGTCAAAATTGGCACTGGAAGTCCCCGATCCAATGGACGAGTCGTCAATGGGTCAACGACCCATAAATGGTGTTTGTTGGTTAGGAACTATCCCCATTTACAAAATTTCCAAAAACCCAATATTTGTCCCAAACGACGCCCATGCAGGATGGGCCGTCGATAGAATTACGGGGCATAGGTCGGGGTCTCGTGGTTTTGGGGTCGAGTTTCACCATTAAGTTTTAGTTATGTTAGATTAATAAGTTAGTTGGTTAATTAATTAAGTGAGGTTTGATGGGTGTCTAATGAATTTATTTGGGGATTATCTAAAGATTAAATCTCATTAAACAAACCCAACACCTCATAATTCCCAAACCCAATTCTCTCTACTTTCTCTCTCTCCCTCTATTAAATGACCCAATTAAAAATAGAGATTCAAGGTTCACTACGGCTTCAAGAATTCATCTTTTCTTCGTAAAACTCTAAGGAATCCTAAGGTATGGAATCCATTCACTCTTGGGATCTCTTTCCCAAAGAGGCTCTTCAAAATTTGTTTCCAAAGAAGTCTAAAAGTTGAGTTTTCTTCCAATTTCGTAATTGTTCTTGCAAATTGATTTAATAATGGTTTAATTTTATTATTATTGATAGATAATGATTAAACATTACTGAATTGTTGTATTTCTTATTCTTATACCTAATTCTATGGAAGAATTCATGATTGAACCCTTTTCCCTAACCATAGGTTATGAATTGGTGTTGATTTTATTAGTGATGATACAATTGACTTAAATCTTGTATAGATTGCTATAATATGATGTTATCAAGTGAATTTATGGATGAATATTGTTGTATTGATTGTAAGATCGTGAAGAAGGCTTTTATGGCTATTTGGTAAGACTTTAAGATCTTGAGTTCTTTACTTCAATGATATTTGTTTATGCTTGATGATGGTGTAAAATTGAAGTATTATACGTTATTATATTAATAAGATGATGATATGATGATTATGGTGAAATTACATGACTATGCTGAATTGGGAGATCATGTTAAAGCTATATAGATACAAGGTTGGACGTGAATCTCTTGATTGTCTTACTATGATATGATTTTGATGTGATGATCTCACTACATCAAAGGTTATATTGAAAGGAAATTTTCATGCAATACCTATTGAGAAAATTACATGATATTAAAGGGGCAAGTCTCATATGACCTTAGTTAAGCTATGATGATTAAGAATTACATAATGGCATTTAAAAAAGCGACTTTAGCTTAGTACCGAGAAAACATGATAATGAGATATGTTGACTCCCCGATAAAGGGAGATTCACCCGATGGTTTCTTATGAGATGAGAACTCCAATGCTAGTGGACCTGTAGAGGGTTTAAGACATATCTCCTTGTTCCTTAACTATGTTGCCTCCATAGGAATACTAGCTACTGGATCAAGCTAGAATGTTATATTCATGTTTTGGTACTACTTTGGCAAGTAGACCATCTTCTTTCGTGTAGGGTTTCATGACACCGAATTCCATGTTTATCTCATATGGTCTATTTTTTGTTAAGGCAATTGTTCCCGAAAGTAAGATGAATGAATGAATGTAATGAAGTGAACACTAAGTAGGGTGACTTAAGTGGTGCTACTTAGTGTAGGCAGGGGTATTGGACTATACTTATACATTTCACAAGTTGACCTTGAGGGGAGTCCTAGGAGGTTGTTCTTATGTTCTTATGATAAGAATGAAATGCTTATGTTGACTTTCCATGTTGTTATCATATACGATGTTAGTTTCATTGATGGACATGCTATTGGTCAAAGTTTCTATATATGATAATGATTACACATGATGCTATGTTATATGAAGTAAGGCATCGCTTATGATCTCTTTCCTTGTTTACATGATAATGTGGGGTTATGGGGCTTCACATGAGCATTGAACTTGTAGTCTTGGGATGGAATTGTGAGTAAGGTTATTATATGCTATGATGTTATGAACTTTTATACATGAATTGTTGCTATGAGATTACGTTGGAGTTATTCATGTCTATATGACCTTAATATGAGGCTATAAATATTGGTATGGTCTTATTGATGATATGAGTCTTGTATTGGATATGAACTTGTCTTGATGATGTTGTGTCTATTGACTTGTATATTCTCTTTTATGTGCATAAAAGGATTTTAAAGTCACTAAGCATGGTTTTGAACAAAATGTCCTTTTAAGCATGATTTCAAAGGCTTTAAGTGCATACGTTTCCATTCTTAGTACAAGTTGATGTACTAGACCATATTCTTTCCCTTTTCCCAAATAATGTAGGTTCAGGCCATTGAAGTGTAGGAAGCCATTTTGCAAGAAAACTTGGAACCATTTCTTAAGTAATTGGTAGGCCCTCATGTTCGGGGATATTACCATTTCTCTATTCTAGCTATGATGTTATTATGTCTAAAGACACTTGTTGATTCCTTTCCATTGAGACTATTGATGTAAGCCTATAATGGAATATTGTACTTGTGTATGAGATTATTCCCAACTTTGTAATACTCTTTAGATGGTTTAATGTGAGAAAATGTAATTAGAATATATCTTATGTATTCGTTATGTTTCCTAAACAATAATCCTATGTAATCTTCAATAAATGAGGAGTCTATTTAAACTCTATATAATATGTAAGAGGTCTATGTATCTCTCAATATATAAGCTTTTTTAATTTTATGCATTTTTGCATACGCTATGATGAATGCATAAGGGCTTGTCCAAATCTAAAGGATGGTTTGAAAAGGGACATAGAAGAGTTTTTCTCATGAAACGAATGTTCCTACTTGGAAGTGGAGAGAAATTAATATGGACTTTTTTGTTGGGTTGCCTAGAACCCAAAGGTAAAATGACTCAATATGGGTTATTATTGATATATGGAAAAAATCCATTCACTTTATCCACGTCAATTCTACTTATTTAACGGAATATCATGCAAGAATATACCTTATTGAGATTGTGATCATACATGGTATCCCTTTGTCTATCATATCGGATAGAGGTGCTCACTTCACTTCTCATTTTTGGACGTCTTTTGAAAAAGGGTTGGGTAGTCAAGTGAAGCTTAGCAGCGCTTTTCAATCTCAAATAGATGGTCAAGCCGAGCATACTATTCAAACACTAGAATATATGTAAATAGCTTGTGTTATAGATTTCAAAGGAAATTGACACAATCACCTACAGTTGATTGAGTTATCCGATATTAATAGCTACTATTCGAATATTTCTACGATACCTTTGAATCACTCTATGGTAAAAGATGTAGGTCTATGGTTGGGTGGTTTTAGGTTTGTGAGTCTTCACTCCTTAGTCCAGAAATAATCTATTAAGCATTGGGAAAGGTTCGATTGATAAGAGATATGTTGAAAACAACTTAAAGTTGGCAAGTCCTACCGCCGGCAATAGAAGAAGAGACCTTGAATTTGAAGTGGGTGATATGGTCTACTTGAAAATTTTACCCATGAAAAGGGTGATGACATTTGGTAAGAAAGGGAAACTTACTCCCCGATATGGGGGCCCTATGAGATATTGCAACGGGTCATAAAAGTTTTCTATGTGTTGCAACTAACTAGTGAAATAACTTCGGTTCATCCTATATTTCATGTCTCCATCATTAAGAAGTGTATTTTCCACCTCGTATCCGATCTCCCTATTGAAGGGTCAAGTGTGAATGAAAACCTTACCTATGAAGAGATTCCGATTGAAATCCTTGATCGACAAGTCAAGGTGTTGAGGAACACGGAGGTGGTCTCCTAAAAGATCTATGGAGAAAGCACCTAATTGAGGGAGCAACATGGGAGGCTGAGGCGGACATGAAGTCCGGTTATCCTCATTTTTTAATCAAAATTCTAGCCAAAGTTGAGGTTACTAATCATCTTGAAATGAACTAATTAACAATGTTGTATTCGACTTGATTTTCTAAAATGAGCATATTAATGGTAAGGATTCTTGCTAAAATTAGTTTTCATGGAAGAATGCTCTTTTGTTAACTTGCAAGTATTTGTGACGATTTGTCTAGTTGCCTGGATGAAATGATAGTGAGCATGTTAATGTTTTTCAAAAGAAGGTTGGCATAAGTGACTCTTGATGTTCTGTTGTGCTCATGTTGATGTTGAGAATGTAGTTCCTCATGTGTTGATGCTGAGCTCTTATATGTGGTAAAGTGTGATATGAGTTTCTATGTGTAAATTCCAAGTTTATGTGTTGAAAGGAGTTGTGAATTACTCATATGAGATTATATGTTGTTGGTTGGGCTGCTAGTATTGAGTCTCCTAATTCCCCTACAAAAAGAATTTAGTGTTATTCGGGGACGAATGTTCCTAAGAATGAGGGGGTATAATGTAACACTCCAAAAGTCCATTACTTGGTCTATATCCTCACATGATGAACTAAGAATTAAACCACTATTTATAATCCTAAAATAATGTGTTGGAACTAAGGGGGAAGTATTAGAATCAAAACTTTAAGAAACGACCATGTTGTCCAGAGAATTGTGAAACATGTGCTAGTGTGACTTGGTATGTTTTATGGGGTTTTAAGCGTCGGAATTTAGTGATTTTTTTCTTAAAGTTGTTAAATAAATAGAAGAGTGTTTTTAGGATCGAAACGCCCGAGTACAACTCCCCACCGAAAACCCTAAGAGGACCCTTCCATTTGACCCAAAACTGTCAAAATTAGCAGTGGCAGTCCACGAACCAATCGACTAGCCGTCGATGGGTCAACGGCCCTTCGATGGTGGTAGTTGTTTAGGTCTTAGACACATATCAAAAAGGTTCCCAAAACCTAGTCTATTTCCCAAATGACGCCCATCCAAGACGGGCCGTCGATGGGACTTCAGGGCGTAGGTCGAGGTCTCTTAGTTTAGGGATCGAGTTTCACTTTTAAGTTTTATTTAAGTTAAATTATTAAGTTATTTGTTTAATTAATTAGGTTAGTGTTAAGGGGTTGTTAATTAAGTTATTTGGGGGACTATATAAATAATAAACCTCATTAAACTAACCTAACACCCCATAGTTCCGAAACCTACTTCTCTCCAACTTCTCTCTACGTTCTATCTGTATTCAAAGACCCAACTAAATACCAAGCTTCAAGGTTTACTAGGACTTCAAGACTTAATATTTTCTTCATCAAACTCTAAGGTATCCTTAGGTATAGAGGCTATTCACTCTTGGGATCTCTTTCCCCAAAAGACTCTTCAAAATTAGATTCTAATGAAGTTTAAAAGTTTAGTTTTCTTCCAATTTCTTAATTGATATTTAAAATTGATTTGATGTTGGTTTCCTTTGGTTATTATTGATAGATTATCTTTGAAAATAGGTTAATTGTTGTAGTTATTAGTCTTTGACTTAGTTCTATGGATGATGTCATGATTGAACGTGTTTCCTCTTACCCTAGGTTATGAATTGGGGTTGATTTTATTAGAGATGATACAATTGACTTAGTTCTTCTCGTATGATGTTAATAAGTGAATTGATGGATGAATATTGTTTTATTCATGGTAATATCTTAAATAAGTCTTTGAAAGCTTTTTGGTAAGACTTTATGGTCCTAAGTTCCTTACTTGAATGATGATGGTTTATACTTGATTATGTTGTGCAATTGAAGTACTATATTTGTTTAGATTAAGAAGATGGTGATATGATTATTATGATGAAACGCCATGACTATATTGAATTGTGATATCATGTTAAAGTTATGAAGATACAAAGTTGAATGTGGATCAGTTGTGTGTCATACTATGATATGATTTTGATGTGATTATCTCACTATATGAAGGGTTGCATTGAAAGGAAATTCTCATTCAATACCTATTGAGATAATGACATGATATACAAAGGGTTAGTCTCCTATAACCTAAATTAATCCACGATTATTAAGAATGACATAATGTCATTTCAAAAAGGGACTTTATCTTAGCACCGAGCGAACTGGACAATGAGAGGTGTTGAATCCCCAACGAAGGGAGATTCACCCTATGGTTTCTCATGAGATGAGAACTCCAATGCTAATGGGCATGTAGAGGGTTCAAGAAGTATCTCCTAATTTGGTAACTATGTTGACTCCATAGGAATACTAGCTAATATATCCACCTTGGCAAGTAGACAACCTTCTTTCAATGTAGGTTTTTATGCAACCAAATTCCATGCTTAGCTCACATGGTCTAGTGTCGGTTAAGGTAATTTTTCCAAAAAGTGATATAATCAAATCGATGTAATGAAGTGAACACTAAAAAGGGTCACTTAAGGGGTTATACTTAGTGCAGGTAGGCGTATGGAACTGTACTTATACATTGCACAATTTGTCCTTAAGGGGAGTCCTAGGAGGTTATCCTTATGTTCTTATGATATGAATTAAACGATAATATTAACTTTCCATGTTGATAATCCTATATGATGTTGGTTTCATTAATGAATATGGTATTGGTATAAGCTTCTATACATGATGGTGACTACACATGATGCTATGTTATATGAAGTAAGGCATTTCTTATGATCTCTTTCCTTGTTTACTTGATTATGTGGGGTTATGGGACTTCACATGAGCATTGCACTTGTAGGCCTGGGATGAGATTGTGAGTAAGGGTCCTATATGCTTTGATGTTATGAACTCTTATACATGAATTGTTGTTATGAGATTACGTTGGAGTTATTCATGTTTATATGACCTTAATATGAAGCTATAAATATTGGTATGGTCTTATTGATGATATGGGTCTTGTATTGGATATGAACTTGTCTTGATGATGTTGTGTCTATTGACTTGTATATTCTCTTTTATGTGCATAAAAGTCTTTTAAAGTCACTAAGCATGGTTATGAACAAAATGTCCTTTTAAGCATGATTTCAAAGGCTTTAAGTGCATATGTTTCCATTCTTAGTACAAGTGGATGTACTAAACCATATTCTTTCCCATTTCCTAATCAATGTAGGTTCTGGCCATTGAAGTGTAGGAGGCCATTTTGCAAGAAGACTTGGAACCATTTCTTAAGTTATTGGTAGGACCTCATGTTTGGGATATTATCATTTCTCTATTCTAGCTATGATGTTGTTATGCCTAAGGACACTTGTTGATTCCTTTCCATTGAGACTATTGGTGTAAGCGCATAATGGAATATTGTACTTGTGTATGAGATTATGCCCAACTTTGTAATACTCTTTATATGGTTTAATGTGAGACAATGTTATTAGAATATATCTTATGTATTGGTTATGTTTCTTAAACAAGAATCCTATGTAAGCTTCAATAAATGAGGAGTCTATGTAAACTCTATATAATATGTAAGAGGTCTATGTATACCTCAATATATGAACTTTTTTAATTCTATGCATTTTTGACCTATGATATGTTATGATGAATGCAAAGGGCTTGTCCAAATACTTTTCGAGGAAGAAGATGCCGGTTAAATCTAAAGGATGGTTTGAAAAGGGACATAGAATATCTTTTCTCATGTAATGAATGTTCCTACTTAGAAGTGGGGAGAAATTAATATGGATTTATTTGTTAGGTTGCCTCGAACCCGAAGGCAAAATGACTCAATATGGGTTATTGTGTATATATTAAAAAAATCCGCTCACTTTATCCACGTCAATTCTACTTATTTAGCGGAGGATTATGCAAGAATATACATTAATGAGATTGTGATCATACATTGTATCCCTTTGTCCATCATATCGGATAGAGGTGCTCAATTCACTTCTCATTTTTGGAGGTCTTTTCAAAAAGGGTTGGGTAGTCATGTTACGCTTAGCACCGCTTTTCAATCTCAAATAGATGGTCAAGCTTAGTATACTATTCAAACCCTAGAATATATGTAAATAGCTTGTGTGATAGATTTCTGAGGAAATTGGTACAATCACCTACAGTTGATTGAGTTATCCTATAATAATATCTACCATTTTAGTATTTCTATAATACCTTTGAATCACTCTATGGTAGAAGATGTAGGTCTATGGTTGGGTGGTTTGAGGTTTGTGAGTTTTCACTCCTTGGTCCCGAAATAATCTACTAAGCATTGTGAAAGGTTCGATTGATAATAGATATGTTGAAAACAACGTACAGTTGGCAAAAGTCCTACGTCGACAATAGAAGAAGAGACCTTGAATTTGAAGTGGCTGATATGGTCTACATGAAAATTTTACCCATGAAAAGGGTGATGACATTGGGTAAGAAGGGGAAGCTTNTTTTTATATTGCACTTGCTTTAAATTGCTTTATATTGAAATGAGTCCAGTATGTTGAGTTGAGCTGAGCAATGTAAGTTCTTCTTATTTCCCTATCAAGTATATATTTGTTAGCATTCAGACATTCATACTCGTGCATTCAATGTAATGATGCTAGTTCTCCTGCATCGTATCTTGATGCTGATGGAGGTAAGGAGAATCGGCATCCAGTGCACCGTTGATCTAGTTGAGCACTCCAGAGTTAATGGTGAGCATCCTTGCATTCCGGAGGACTCCTTTACATGCTTTCTAGTTTACTTGATATTGTGGGGTTTGTCCCAACATCCATCACACTTTTAGAGTATTCATAGATAGACAATTAGATGTTAGTCCTTCGAGTCTTTAAGTATTATTCCGTATTGTTAAGACTCGGTTTGCTAGTATTGGCAATATTAAAATGATTCCGTTTAATAAACATTCTCAATATTTACTATTTCTTCCGTTCAGTTAATTTTATGATTATTATTTTTCGGTGAGTTAAGTAAGTTAGGCCAAGGGTCCGCTCGAGGCCAGCAATAGTCATCTAGTGACGGTCATGGCTAGGCTGTAGGCTCGGGGCATGACATTTTCGACACGAGTGTTGCACGTGATTACTAATTCAGAAAATATATGTTATAGTAAATAGTATTGCTTATTTAAGCGAAGATGTGAACAATAAGCTTTGCACAAAATAATATTGCAGATTTTTTTGTGAAATTTAAATATGGATCGTCATATATATCTTTTATTCAAGCAAACCTATGAAGATGGTGAATGAAAAATTTTATTAGTTAAGTGGAATAAAGTATATATTTAATTCATTTTGATGATGTTCAATCTTGTAATTAGTCGTATCTCACTAATATTACGTTATAAACTATATTTGTTGTGAATTTTCTTGTCATCTAACCAGATTTGCCTTGCACATGTATTCCATGTTAAATTGTTTAAATGTCATATGAATATATAAAGAGAACAACTACATTTTATTTTTTAGAACTATGTTTTGTACATTAAATTTTATTTTATGAGCTATAACATAATAAATGATGTTCTTTTTGTTTTCTCTTATATTTGACTTCTCCATTGATTGTGTATATAAATCATAAATAGTTATCTGTCTGTCAATAATTAACTAAAAAGGTCTTCTTTTTTTTTTACCGGAAAAACTAAAAATTTAAAATGAAAGAATATATTCTACCTGTGAAAAAATATATATAATCACATGTCTATCTTACACCTTATAAAGATATAGTTCATATACTAGTAAGCGATTTACAATTTATTCAACCGAGCATAATTTTGTGAGACAAGATACGTCCATAAAACATGTATATTGTAATACATGAGATCAAATTTAGGTGTAATTTGTTCTAGATACATTGTATCCATGTGGATACACTTGTATCTAGTATAAATACTCAAATCCGCTCACCTCCCCACATATCACTCGCCATTCTCTATGTCGCTCCCGCATCGGTATCCCGATTAAATGTGAATCACAACAAATATATGTATCTAGTGTTATTCACATGTATTTGAGATATATAGACAAATCTCGCTCGCCTCCTTCTTTTCCTTCCTTGTCTCTCTCCCTATTTTAGTACTTCTGATATCAAACTTTTACTTAGTGTGACAAAATATACTAATTTCAAGTATGAGAAAATTAATGAATATGCTAGGAATGTTGTATAATTAGATAGTTTCTCACTTTTTATTTTATAAATATGTTAGGTTTAGGGCCAACAAATGAAATGGACATCTTTTATTATATAGGACCATTTCAATCAAGTAAAATATAGAAAAAATGATAAGAAATAACCATTCGCCTATTTCAGTTACAAAAATTTTAGCTGAAATTTGGGAAAGGGCAGAAGTACCTCCTACACTATTGTAACGACTATTTGATCATTTTGATCACTAGAGCTTTAGATTCATAAAATAGTTCCGATAGATTCTAGATGTATATTTTGAACTATTCGTAACTACCTTATAAAATTAGTGGGATAGTTTTAATTATTAAATTTGTTCGTGGTTAAGGAAGTTAAAATCAAAATTGGTAGTATTTAATATTTATTAGTTCATAATTAGTTACCCTAG
The DNA here is from genome assembly GCF_001406875.1 of Solanum pennellii. Lineage (NCBI taxonomy): Eukaryota > Viridiplantae > Streptophyta > Magnoliopsida > Solanales > Solanaceae > Solanum > Solanum pennellii. The sequence goes on from NC_028644.1 coordinate 50,365,578, forward strand.
ATAATTGAAAAGACTAAGCGACAAAAACACTATCTGCGGCGTCAACTAGGAGAGACTGCAATCCATGTAATGCTTCAAATTCTTTGAATTCGTCCAGTAATATCTAATATGTTATATTGTTATCGATTGGGAAAGAGATATCAAATTGAGAAGAGGTTGGAATTGGAAATTCCTCATATACATTGTAGTGGGTTTCATTATTAAGTTTAAGTTAGATCAAAAGTTAAATGATGAAATGTTGGTCATTCATATTACTAAATGATGTGTTGGGAGAAAAAAGTTGGAAAATTCAATTTTACAGGAAGGCTTTGTATTTTGATTGAGATATTTATGCACATGGGGATTTAATATTTATTTGGTATTTGTGGGTTTAAAGAAAATGGGACTTCAACACTTAGCAGTGCAATTGAATTATAGTTTTGCAATTGTTTTCTTGTACGAGTAATTGGTTTCACAAAATAGTGAGTTTTAATTTACAAATTAACTTAAATATCATATTAAAAAAATATTTTGATATATGGATATGCATAATTAAATATTATGTTCATCAAATTATTTAAATTCCATTGTTGTTATGCTAATTTGAGGAATTAAAACTTACCTTTAGGTTTAAACTTTTGGAAATTGATTAAAAGAATTAGGCAAGTTTTTTTTTAAATGCAACCCAATAAAGGGTCATTTATTTAATAAAATAAAAATATAAAGAATAGACAAAAAGTGGTCATTCAACAAGAAACATTCAAAATAAAACAACAGAAAAATGGAAAGCTTAAAAAGGAAGAGCTCCATTTCATCTGCTATGATCTGTTCCCCAAACATCTGCATATTCTCCGATTAAAATATAGCTTGCAAAATTCCATTCATTTCACAACACCTCCGCACAAACTACAATCTACAAAACACACACATTTTGTATGAAATCATTTTATCGCGATATTTCTCACTAACGCTATGATTTGAACCAATTAAGACTTCTTTAATTTGAGTGGCATAGATCTAAATTTCAGTAGAGATACTAGATGTTTAGAGAATTTCAGTTCATTGTCCTTTGAAATTACTTATTTTTTTAAAGAATAAGAAAAATATTGAAGTTTTAAGTAAGTTGAAATGTGAATTTTTGGTTAAATTCAAACAACCATAACTCCTAGTTTAGGATGCGTTAGGTGTAGTTCCTAATATGGTTGGAAATACCTTACAATTATCTTCTAACACCTCCAGGTTTGCGCGTTTCCGATATTGGATGAGTGAGTTATGCCTTTCGGAAGTTGGGGTTGTTGGGTTAAGGAAAGCCCAATTCGGATTTGGGAAGGGCAAAGTTATCTTTTCCTTATCTAATTAAATTTAATTAGTTTTTAGGAATTAATTGTAGTAAAACCAGACCTTTCCTCAATTTAGACTTGGAGAAGAGAGAAAAGAAGAGAAAAGATGAGAGAAGCGAAGAATTGCCAAAAACACTCAAGCTTTGCACGTGGAATTCGTCGTGGTGATCTCTAAAAAGTTATGTTAGATAACATAGTGCTGGGTTAATTCACCCACACGCCAACCTTGTTTTAATTCAGCGAATTAAAGATTTTTGAATGTTAAGAAAGTGAGTTCTTGAAAACAATTGTTGAAAATTTGTTGAGTTCTTGATAGTTGTGTTGTTAAAGTTTAATGACTGTTTGATTCATGTTACGGGGAAAACTTTTTGGTTGAATCTAGTGTATATTGATATTACTAATGACCCTAAGTGTTTGGGGAAAGAACCATGGAATTTTAGAGGGTTTAGAGATGAAAAACCGAGGAAAAAAGTCTAGAACACCTTGGTAAGGGGGTTGGGGCGTCGGGTCTCTCAAAGCCCCAAAGACCAATCTATGTCCGTAGGGACTTGGGGCGCCTCGCCAACAAGATCTCCCAACCTAACTCTCTGTAATTTGAGGGTTGGCACCCAATGCCTCTCAGAGAGCCAGGGATGCCATTTCTCCCTGTTCTTTCCGCACCTTTTCATAGTAGTTTCTGAAATGATATACCTGTGTTTATTAGTTGATTCCAAAACTATAAGGTACATCTAAACATCATGAAATCATACATTAACACGAGATAATGAACCTTTAATCCAGTATCCAATTCAAGGAATGTTAATATAAAAGTCAAAGAAGTAAAAATCAGGTTTAGATGTCAAGGAGCAAGTCAAAACAATGTTCCTAAAAGTTTTCAATAGTCCTTAGCAATGTTTTAACTTTATTTTTAAGATTTAAGAGTAAAGTTCAGTAAAGAGAAAAGTTGAAGTTCTTTCATTAAAGAAGTATATGGGGATTATGTATTCCCAAAGAGGTTTAAAAGAAATATTTTCACATTTAAACAACAACGGAGACTGAGATTTCCAAAGAGCCTTCGGGCTAGTTTTACGAAAAGAGTTATAGCTTTATAAAATGGAGAAAACAGGGGAAACTAAGATTTCCAAGATAGAATTGGAGCTAAGTTTTGAGAAGTAACCTAAAATCTCAGAAGAAGTGTGTTCTAAAAACATAAGACCGTGTATATTCAGGGAGTAGTATTGAGCACCGAATCAAGGATGAGCATGATTTCAATAACTCACATCTTCATAGAACAACATATCCACCATGGGTAGAAATGGGTCATACGTTTTAGATAAACCCTTGTCAAAGTAGACTAGTGGATCCATTATGATGTTCAGGTCTTATACCTTTTGTCGGGTATAGGATGCGCTGGAAGTGTGAGGTAGATCACTATAACATCACTATACCTTTTAGGTGATGATTTTCAGTTAGAGAAATTCCCACAGAAGTTATGTTATCTTATGTAAACACTTTATTTGAATTTTTACATACATGTAAGAGTAAATTATATATTTGCATACACACAGAGTTTACAACATGTTTTAAACATCTTTTCTTTATATTTCACTTTCTTTTAAATTACTTTATATATAAATGAGTCTAGAATGTTAAGTTGAGTTAGCTAAGTTCTTAAGGTTTCATTATAAAGTCTATATTGTTTAGCATTCGAACTGGCATATTCGGATATTCAATGTATTAATATTACTTGGACTGCATCGTATCATGAGCAGACGCAGGTAATGAGGATCCACATCCACTACACCGTTGATCCAGTTGAGCACTCCGGAGTCAGTGGTGAACCTACTTGCAATCCTAAGGACTCTTTTACTTTTTTTCTAGTTTAGTCATTTGGATGTTGTGGTGTTTTTCCCAACATCCATCTCGTTTTAAGAGGCTTTATAGATAGACAATCAGATGTTAGTCCTTTGAGTCTTTAAGTATTATTTCTCATCGTTAGGACTTGGATTTCCAGTTTTAAACAAAGTTAAATGTTTAAGTTTCAAAAGCATTTTTATTATTAACATTTTCTCCAGTTCAGTTACGTTTATGATTTTTGTCTTCCGCTGAGTTAAGTAACCTAGGCCAAGGGTCTGCTTGAGGCCAGTAATGGTCATCGATTGCCGGCCACAGCTAGGTGTAGGCTCGGGATGTGAAAAACTTGGTAATAGAGACGAGAGTTCAAGAGTCTTATGGATTCTATGATGTCGTGTCTGTAGAGTCCCAATCATTGGTGTTAATCATGCCACATTTATAATTAGGAGGCTACTACATCTAGAAAATTCTTCACTTCTTTCACCCTTGTTTTGTGCGTTAGAGTTTATCTCTGAAAGTTTCTCTTTAATTCGTACTTGTGCGTGTCTAAGATAACCATGCCTCCACAAAGAGTAGCAAGAGTTCGTCAAGATAGGAGGTACGTGGAGTATAAGGGGTACTCAATGCACATGGAGTGCAACCCAAAGAGAAGGTTCTAATGACAAATTCAGAGATGCGATTAGGATGAGGAGTCAGGCTGTGACTAATCTGGTGGGTCAGTAAAGAGGAGCTTGATAAGAAAGGGATGACATTTTGAGGATTCGTGAGTTCCTAAGGATGAATCCCCCAACTTTCATTGGTAGAAGTACTAATGAAGATCCATGGAGTTTCACTAAAGAACTTAAAATGGTATTCAATGTGATGTATATTGTCAAAACTAAGAAAGTTGAGCTAGTTTCATTTCAACTCAAGGCTAACTCTAGGACTTGGTTTGACTACTGGATGAAGGGTACATATGAGGTTGCACCAAATACATGTTGAGCTTGTTTTGAAGAAGCTTTCTTGGGGCATTTCTTTCCCTGAGAATTGAAAGAGCCTAAGGTAAGTGAATTTCTTCTTGTTAAGAAGGATTCTCTAAGTGTGCATGAGTATGGGTTGAAGTTCACCAAACTATCTCGTTATGCTCCAAAATGGATAAGGACATGAAAAGAAGAATGAGTCTGTTAGTTGATGGATTGGGTCGTTCATAAAGCAAAGAAGTCGGGAAGCTATGCTTAATGGGGACATGGACATTTTAAGGTCGATGATCTATGTGCAACAGGTAGAGGATGAAAAGACGAGAGATAGAGAGGAGTTCAAGAATAAAAGGGCTAAGACAGAGAATGAGTCCGGACAGTAGAAGAGTAATGCTAACTGGTCATCCGGCAAATAGAAACAATAGGGTCCTACAGGATTATTTGCTAGTACACCTACACCTAAGAACAACGGTGAGTACTATGGTCATAGTTCCAGAGTTAAGCCTGCCTATTCACATGATAGTTTGGTGCAAGGAGGTCAAAAAACCTCTTGCCTGAGCCAAGTATGGTAGAAACAACTTTGGTGTTTGTCGTGAGGGTCTGCTGGTTGTTTCAAGTGTGTTCTTACCAGGCATTGTATGAGAGAGTGTCCAAAGAATAAGAAGGGAAATGGTACTAGGTAATAGAGGCCAACTTTCTTCAGTTCCTCCACCAAACAGGGCTGCACCTAGAGGAACTACTTCCGGTAATGGCTGATGAACAGACTGCTGATATGATCTCAACAATCGCCAAGACTAAGAGGATTCACCAGATGTTGTCACTGTTATTATTCAGTCGTTGAATTAATTTTTTATGGTTTTCTAAAACAAGGAGTGAGTTTATCTTTTATAACTCTATATGTTGATATAAACTTTGATATTATTCTTGAGGAACTTAGTAAATCATTCAGTGTTTTTACACCTGTTGGTGAGTCCATTCTAGCTGAGAGAGATTTTCGTGATTGTCTTGTTTCTGTCAATCACAACAGTATGGCTGATTTAATTAAATTACGCATGGTAAACTTTGATGTCATTATTGGTATGAACTGACATCAGGCCTATTATGCCTCTGTTTATTTAGAACTCAAGTTTTCAAGTTTCAATTTAAAAGTTAGCCAGTCTTAGAGTGGAAAAGCAGTTCAACAGTGCCTAAGGGTCGTTTTATTTCGTATCTTATGGAAAAGAAGTTATTTTCTAAGGTGTGTGTCTATCATTTAGTATGAATTAATGACTTAAGTGTTGAAGTACCTCTTATTCAGTCAGTATCAATATTAAAAGAGTTTCTGTAAGTCTTTCCACATGATATTCCCAGAGTCTTTCCTAGGAGAGAGACTTTTGTATATATCTACTTCTTGATATTGATCCCATCTCTATTCCGACATATAGAATGGAACCAGCAGAGTTGAAAGAGTTGAAAGATATGTTAGAATAGGGCATTATTCAACCAAGTATGTCACTTTGAAGCACTTTAATATTGTTTGTACGAAAGAAAGATGGTTCCCTTAGGATGTTTATAGGGTAACGTCAATTGAAAAAGGTTACCATCAAGAATAGGTATACTCTTCCAAGGATTGATACCTTTTCGACCAGCTTCATGGTGCTTCCTATTTCTCAAAAATTTATCTTAGATGAGGCTACCATCAGTTGAAAGTTAGGGAATGTGACATTCCAAAGACAACTTTCATAACAAGATATGGGCATTATTAGTTCTTTGTCATGTCCTTTTGATTGAGAAATGCGGCAGCATGAATTTTCTTAATAGGGTCTCCAAACCTTATTTAGATATTTTGTTATCGTCTTCATTGATGATATACTAATTTATTCAAGGAATGAAAAAGATCATGCTAGTCAGATCAGATAGTCCTTCAGACTTTAAGAGATAAGAAGTTGTATGCTAAATACTCAAAATGTTAGTTTTACATTAAGTCTATAACATTATTAGGCCACATAGTTTCCACTGATGGAATTAGACTTGTTACCAAAAGATGGAAGAAGTTTAGAGTTTTCCTCGACCCACGTCTCCTACTGATATTTGGAGTTTCTTTGATTTGGTTGGATACTATAGAAGGTTTGTTGAGGTTTTTCATCCATTTCATTTGATTTGACCAAATTGACTCAAAATACAGTGAATTTTCAATGGTCTGTAGGTTATGAGAAAAGTTTTCAAGTACTGAAAAAGAGGTTGCCTACTGCCTCAATTTTGACTTTACAGGAGGGTACTCAAGGTTATGTGGTGTATTGTGATGCATCTAGAGTTGGTTTTGGTTGTGTCCTAATGCATAATGGAAAGGTTATAACATATGTATCCAGATGGTTGAAAGTCCATGAGAAGAATTAACCCACCCATGACATAGAGCAGGCTGCTGTAGTTTTTGCCTTGAAAATATGGCGTCACTATTTTTATGGTGTTCATGTTTATATATTCACTGATCATTAGAGCCTAGAATATGTGTTCACTCTGAAAGTACTTAATCTCAAACAAACAAGATGATTAGAATTTCTCTAAGATTATGACATGAACATTCTATAACACGCAGATAAAGCTAATGTGGTTGTTGATACATTAAGTAGGTTTTTGATAGGTAGTACCACCCATCTTGAGGAAGAGAAGAAAGAACTAGGAAAAGATATGCATAGACTTACATGCTTATGTGTACAACTAACGGATTCCATACAATGAGTTGTAGTGGAGATGAATCATCCTTAGCGTCTAACGTGAAAGAAAAGTAGGACCAATATCAAATTTTTCATGAGTTGAAGGCAAATGTTCATGAGCAAAGAGTATTAGATTTTAAGAAAGGGGGAGATGGAGTTTTGAGATATCAACTAGATTGTGTGTACCATTGGTGGAAGGACTCCAAGAGAGGATCATGGATGAAGCTCATAGTCCAGATATTCCATCCATCCGGGTTCCACAAAGATGTATCACATTTTGAAAGAAGAATATTGGTGGGAGGGTATGAAAAATGGCATGTCTCAGTTTGTTGCTAAGTACCCAGATTATCAACAAGTTGAAATTGAGCACCAATGTTCTGGAGGTTTAGCTCAGAACATAGAACTTCTAGAATGGATGTGGGAGATAATTGAATTTAATCACGGGATTACAAAGGTCTCGCAGGCAGCATGATTCTATTTGGGTGATTGTTGATAGAATGACAAAATCATCACAACTTTTGTCGGTAAAGACTACCCATTCGATATAGGATTATGCTATGTTGTACATTCAAGAGGTGGTAAGAATTCACAGAGTTCGGTATCCATTACTTAACATAGAGGTGCACAATTTATTGCACAGCTCTGAAAAATCTTTTCAGAAAGGTTTGGTTTCAAAGGTGAACTTAAGTACTGACTTTCGTCCTCAAAATGCGCTCTGACTGGCAAGAAGAGCACACTTTCAGACCTAAGAGGATATGTTGAGGGAATGCATCATTTATTTCAAAGGGAATTGGGATGACCACCTACATCTAATTGAGTTTTCCTACAACCACATTTACCACTCTAGCATCTACATGGATCAATATGAAGTTTTTTTATTGGACAAGATGTAGATCTACTATTGGATGGTTTGAAGTGGGTCAAGCAGAGTTGATAGTACCATATTTAGTTCACCAAGATATGAATAAGGTTAAAGTGATTCAAGAGAGGTTGAGGACCAGATAGAGTTGTCAAAAATCTTATATGGATGTATGGAGAAGAAAATACTTGAAAGTTTAACCCATGAAGGGTGTTATGAGGTATGATCAGAAGGGGAAACTTAGTCCTCTATATATTGGACTTTATTGAATATCCAAGAGAATTGCCAATGTAGCTTCTGAGTTGGAGCTACCACAAGAGTTAGCAACGGTTTATCTAGTATTCATGTATCTATGTAGAATAAGTACATGGTTGATCTTTCATTGATCATTCCAACTGAGAATATTAAGATCAAAGATAACTTTTCTTATGTAGAGATTATAGTTAAAATCCTAGATCACCATGTTTTCAAGTTGAAAACAAAAAAACGTAGCATCAGTGAAGGTCCTTTGGAGGAACCAATTCATTGAGGAAGCTACTTTGAAAGTTCAACAAGACATGAAGAAGACATATCTTTGAATCCGGAGAAAATGCAGACCAAGGTACTACTTTCTTCTTAGTATTACCTAGTTTTGAGTAAGCATGTTGTTTAGTTACATTTTCTTGTGGGTGTTTGAACTTAATATTGCTAGGACATGAAGAAGATATATCCATATCTCTTTATATCCGGAGAAAATGTAGACCAAGGTACTAATTTCTTCTTAATACTACCTAGTTTTGAGTAAGCAAGTTGTTCGGTTACACTTGCTTATGGGTGTTTGAACTTGATGTTGCGACCCTTAGCCGAGTAAGAGTAACCTCATTCAAGGATAAATGTTCCCAAAGAAGAGATATTGTAACATCTCGCAACTAGAAAGAACTATAAACAAGTTCAAAATTTTTTGAAAGAATGAGAAAATTATGAAATTTTTAGTAAGTTGAAAAGTGAGTTTTTGGTCAACTGAGAATGATCGAACAGCTAGCTGAGGATGCATTACGTGTAGGAACAAATATGGTTGGAAATAAGTGAAAATAATCTCTCCAACGCCACTGAGTTTGCGCGATTCTGAGTTCAGATGAGCGAGATATGCCTTTCGGAAGTTGAGCTGTTGATTTAAAAAAGCCTAATCCATATTTGGAAAGGGCAAAGTTGTCTTTTCCTTACCTAAATAAATTCAAACATTTTGAGGAATTAATTGGGGTAAAACTATACCTTATTTCAGCTTAGAAAAATATAATTCACGCTAAGTCTTGGAGAAGAGAGAAAGGAAGAGAAACGAGGAGAGAAATCAAGAATCACCAAGAAAACTCAAGCTTGGTGCGTGGAATTCGTCGGGGGTGATCCCTAAAAAGGTATGTGAGATAACATATTATTGGTTTAGTTCATCCACACGCCAATCTTTTTTCGAATTCAATGAATTTGAGTTGTTTGAATGTTAAGAATGTTTTTTATTTACATTTTTGAAAATTCGTTGAGTTCTTGTGGTTTTGTTGTTTAAGTTTCTTGATGGTTTGATTCATGTTTTCGGGTGAATTTTGGCTTCAATCTAGTTTATATTGAGTGTAATAATGATCCTATGTTTTTGGGGAAAGAACCACGGAAGTTTAGAGTGTTTAGAGATGAAAAACTGAGGAAAAATGTCGAGAACACCTGGGTAAGGGTGTTTGGCCGTCGTGCCTCTCAATGCCCTATAGACCAATCTCCTCATACCAATATCAAATACCCACATACCAATCTCACACCCCCACATACCATCCATATATCCCTACCCAAGTCTCTATTAATTTAGGGCTGATACCCCATGCCTTTGAAAGAGCAAGGGATGCCAATTTTCCCCAATCTTTCCCCAACTTTTCGTACGAGTCATTAAGTTATGTACCTACGTTTCATAGTTGATTCCAACACTCTAAGGTGCATCTAAACATCATGAAATTATCCATAATCATGATATCCTGAGCCTTTAATTCATAATTAAATTATAGGAAATGTAAGATCAAAGTCAAAGTAGTTAAGAGTCAAGTGTAGAAGTTAAGAAGCAAGGCAAAGCAAAGTTCATAAAAGTTTTCAAGTGTTAGCAATATTTTAAATTTATTTTAAAGACTTAAGAGTTGAGGTCACTAAAGAGTAAAGTTGAAGTTCTTTCTTCAAAGAAGTATATGAGGACTATGTATTCCTTAAGAGGTTTAAAAGAAATGTTTTCACATTTAAACAAGAACGGAAATTGAGATTTCTAAAGAGCCTTTTGGCTAGTTTAAGAAAAGAGTTATAACTTTATAAAATGAAGAAAGCAGTGGAAAGTGAGAGTTCAAAGATAGCCTTTGAGCTAACGTTTAAGCACTAATTTCATATTACAGAAGAATGTTTTAAAATCATAAGAGCTAGTATATTTTGAAAGTATTATTGAGAACTGAATTGGGGACAATCATAAGTTCAGATAGCTCACATCTCCATAAAACTATGTTGCCACCATGGATAGAAAATGGTCATACTTTTTGGATGAACCCTTTTCACATTAGGCTAGTGGATCCATTAGGAAGTTAAGGTCTTACACCTTTTGTCGGGTATAGGATACGCTGGTATCGTGTGGTAGATCGTTGTAGCTCTTATGAATTATTTTCGATTGGAGAAACTCCAACAAAAGTTATTGTATGTTATATGCACATATTATTTGTACAGTGCATACACACAAATTTTAAAACATGTTTTATACAACTATGCTTTATATTACACTCTTTTAAATTGCTTTATACAAAAATTAGTCCAGGATGTTGAGTTGAGTTGAGCCTGGTAAGTTCTTCAAATTTCATTATCAAGCCTATGTTATTTAATGTTTCAACTTGCATACTCGTACATCAAATGTAGTGATGTCACTTGGCCTGCATCGTATCATGATGACGACACAGGTAACGAGGGTCGAGTTCCAGCACACCGTTGATCAAGTTAAGCACTCTAGAGTCAGTGGTTAGACTCCTTGCATTTTGAAGGACTCTTTTATGTATTTTCTATTTTAGTCATTAGGATAGTGTGGGGTTCGCCGAACATCAATCTCGGCTTTTAGAGATTTCATATATCGACAATCAGATGTTAGTCCTTTGATTATTTTAGTATTATTCCTTGTTTTTAAGACTTGGGTTTCTAGTTTTGGCCATGTTTTAATCTTTATGTTTTAAAAACATTTTAAATATATACAATTTCTTTAGTTTCATTAAGTTTATGATTAATTTACTTTGCTGAATTACATAAGCTAAGAGTCTGCTCGAGGCTATCAATGGTCATCGATTGCCATCAATGCCCAGGGTGTAAGATTGTGGCATAACAAACCTTGTATTAGAGCCTAGAGTTAAAGGGTCCTAGGGGATCTATGAAGTCGTATCTGTAGAGTCCTTGTTACAGGTGTGAAGCGTGCCACATATATAATTACGAGGCTACTACATTTCGGAATTTTCTCACTTATTTCACACTTTTTTTGTGCTATAGAGTTTATACATAAAAGTTTTCCCTCTAATTCGCATTTGTGCGTGTATCAGATAACCATGCTTCTACAAAGAGCATCAAGACTTCGTCCAGGTAGGAGGAACGTTCAGGAACAAGGGGTACCCAATACACCCGAAGTGCAACACCGAGGAGAACTTACTAATTCCAAATTAAGAGAGGTAATTAGGATTTTGAGTCAGCATATTACTAATCAGGTGGTTCAGCAAAGGGGAGCTTGACAAGAAGGGGCTGACACTTCGAGGATTTGTGAGGTCTTTAGGATAAATCCCTCAAGTTTCATTGTTTTAAACATTGTTGACGATCCAGAGAAATTCATTGAAGAACTGAAAAAGGTTTTTGAGGTGATGCATGTTGGTGACAGTGAGAGTCTTGAGCTAACTGCTTATCAACTCAATGGTATTGCTAGGACATGGTTTGACCAATCGAAGGAGGGTAGATATGAGGATTCACCATATCTGAGATGGGCCTATTTTGAAGAAGATTTCTTGGGTAGTGTCTTTCCCTGATAATTCAAAGAGGCTAAGGTAAAAGAATTTGTTTTATTTTGGAGGAATTTTTTACTTGTTCTCTAGTTTAGTGATTAGGATGTTGTGGTTTTGGAAAAGTTTGAATGTTTCATTTTAAAAATTTTTTTCAGTATTTACATTTTCTTTCGTTAAGTTTATGATTATTGTCTTCCACTAAGATAAGTAAGTAAGTCAAAGGGTCCGCTCGAGCTCACTAATGGTCATCGAGTGCCGGCTACACCCAGGGTGTTAGCTCGGAGCATGGCATTTTCGACACGAGTGTTGCACTTGATTACCAATACAGAATATATTTGTTAGAGTAAATAGTATTGCCTATTTAAGAGAATATATTAACAATAAGCTTTTCCAAAAATAATAGTTAGATTATTTTGTGAAAGTTATATATATATATATATATATATAAATATATATATATATATATATATTATTCAAGCGTACCTTTGAAGATGGTGAATGAGAAATTTTATTAGTTAAGTTCAATAAAGCATATTTTACAAAGTATATCTTTATTTTAGTTTGATGGTGTTCAATCTCGTAATAGTCGTATCTCTCTAATTTTACCTTATGGACAATATTTTTTTGGCGTTTTTCTTGTCATCAAACTGGATTTGCTTTGCACATCTATTCCACATTAAACTGTTTAAATGTCATATGAACATGTGAAGAGAACAACTACATTTTATTTTATAGAACTATGCATTAATTTTTATTTTATAAGCTATAACATAATAAATGACATTCTTGTTGTTGGCCCTTATATTTGACTTCTTCATTGACTGCGTACATAAGTAAAAAATAGTTGTCTTTCTGTCAATAGTTAGCTAAGAAAGGTCTCCTTTTCTTTTTGTCGAAAAAAACAAAAAATTTAAATGAAGAATTTATTCTATCTTTGAAATCATATATATAGTCACATGTTTATCTTATACATAGCTTATATACTTGTAAGCGATTTTCAATTTATTCAACCAACCATAATTTATTGAGACAGAATACGTCAATAAAACATGTATATTGTGATACATGAGATCAAATTTAGGTGTAATTTGTTCAAGATACAATGTGTCCAAGTGTATTCACTTTTATCTAGTATACATAGACAAATCTCGCTCACCTACGTTGCATATAACTCGCCATTCTCTATCTCGCTCCTGTATCGGTATTCTGATTGCATGCAAATCATGCAGAATGTATGTATCTAGTGTGATTCATATGTATTTGAGATATATAGACAAATCTCACTCGCCTCCTTATTGTTCTTGCTTTTCTCTCTCCCTATTTTAGTATATCTTATAGTAAATATATGTATATAGGTGTATCTACTTAAAATCTGATATTAAATTATTAATTAGTGAGAAAAAATAATAATTTCATACTATAAAAAAATCAATAAATATGGTACGAATGTTTTGTAATTAGGGACAATGAATGAAATTAACACCTCTTATTATTTATGGCCATTTAAATCAAGTAAAATATAGATAAAATGATAAGAAATGACCAATCATCTATTTGTATTATAAAAATTTTAGCTAAAATTTGGGAAAGGGAACAAGTACCTCCTACACTATTATAACAACTCATTTGATCGTTTTGAGTAGTACAACATTTTATTTCATAAAATACTTTCTTTAGATTCTAAATGGGTATTTTGGACTATTATTAACTACTTTATAAAATTAGTGGTGTAGTATTAATAAGTAAATTAGTTGGTGGTTCCTGAAGATAAAATTAAAATCAGTAAGATTTAATATTTATAAGTTCAATGTTAGTTACCCTATATAATTAAAAATACTAAGCAACAGAAACACTATCTGCAATATCAACTAGAAGCCACTGCCATCCAGCTAATGCTTCAAACTGTTTGATTTCTTTCTATAATATTTACTATGTTGCACTGTTATTGATTGGGAAAGAGAAATCAAATTGAGAAGACGTGGAAAATTGGAAATTCCTCATATACACAATAGCGGGTTTCATTATGAAGTTTGAGTTAGAGCAAAAGTTAATTGTTGAAAGGTTGGTCATTCATTTTTATTTAATGATGTGGTTGGAGAAAGAAGTTGCAAATTTCAATTTTTAAAAGAAGGGTTTGTATTTTGGTTGATCATTTACGCACATGGGGAGTTAATATTTATCTGCTACTTGTGGGTTTAAAGAAAATGGGATTTCAACACTTAGGAGTGCAATTGGATTATAGTTTTGCAATTGTTTATTGTACAAGTAATTGGTTTCACAAAATAGTGAGTTTAATATTTTAAATTAACTTACTTATCATATTAAAAATAAATATTTTCATATATGGATATAAATAATTAAATATATGTGTATCGAAATAATTAAATTACATTGAAGTTCTGCTAATTCAAGGAACTAAGACTTACCCCTTAGGTTTGAACTTTAAGAAATTGATTAAAAGAATNGTACGAATGTTTTGTAATTAGGGACAATGAATGAAATTAACACCTCTTATTATTTATGGCCATTTAAATCAAGTAAAATATAGATAAAATGATAAGAAATGACCAATCATCTATTTGTATTATAAAAATTTTAGCTAAAATTTGGGAAAGGGAACAAGTACCTCCTACACTATTATAACAACTCATTTGATCGTTTTGAGTAGTACAACATTTTATTTCATAAAATACTTTCTTTAGATTCTAAATGGGTATTTTGGACTATTATTAACTACTTTATAAAATTAGTGGTGTAGTATTAATAAGTAAATTAGTTGGTGGTTCCTGAAGATAAAATTAAAATCAGTAAGATTTAATATTTATAAGTTCAATGTTAGTTACCCTATATAATTAAAAATACTAAGCAACAGAAACACTATCTGCAATATCAACTAGAAGCCACTGCCATCCAGCTAATGCTTCAAACTGTTTGATTTCTTTCTATAATATTTAGTATGTTGCACTGTTATTGATTGGGAAAGAGAAATCGAATTGAGAAGACGTGGAAAATTGGAAATTCCTCATATACACAATAGCGGGTTTCATTATGAAGTTTGAGTTAGAGAAAAAGTTAATTGTTGAAAGGTTGGTCATTCATTTTTATTTAATGATGTGGTTGGAGAAAGAAGTTGCAAATTTCAATTTTTAAAAGAAGAGTTTGTATTTTGGTTGATCATTTACGCACATGGGGAGTTAATATTTATCTGCTACTTGTGGGTTTAAAGAAAATGGGAATTCAACACTTAGGAGTGCAATTGGATTATAGTTTTGCAATTGTTTATTGTACAAGTAATTGGTTTCACAAAATAGTGAGTTTAACTTTTTAAATTAACTTACTTATCATATTAAAAATAAATATTTTCATATATGGATATAAATAATTAAATATATGTGTATCGAAATAATTAAATTACATTGAAGTTCTGCTAATTAAAGGAACTAAGACTTACCCCTTAGGTTTGAACTTTAAGAAATTGATTAAAAGAATTAGGTAAGTTTTTTTTAAAGATGCAATCCAATAAAGGTTCATTTATTTAATAAAATAAAAGTATAAAGGACAGACCAAAAGTGGTCTGCATTCAACAAGAAAAAAAACAAAAGAAAGAAAAAAAAATGGAAAGCATAAAAAGGAAGAGCTACATTTCTTGTGCTCAGGTCTCTTGCCCAAACAACCGCATCTTCTCTGATGAAAATCCAGGTTGTAGATCTCCATTTATCTCTGAACACCTCCGCACAAACTACAATATACAAGACACACAAATTTTGTGTGGAATCGTTTTATCGCCAAATTTTTCACTCACGCTATAATTCGACCCATTGAAGACTTCTTCAGTTGAGTGGTGTTGGTCTAAATTTCAGTAGAGATACGAGATGTTCTAGGAAAACTATTATTTTTCTTTCTTTCGTGCTATTACTTGAATTCTATTGTCATCTGACCTTCTTCTCTCTATTTCACATATGGTAGAACATGATCAATAACTGTTATAACACCAACACCAATAAGAGAGGATTCTCAAAAGACAACTACTGGGGTTGCAGCTCTAGAGGGCAATGGAGAGATGTCCTGGTAGAGGTGACGAAAAGGCCTACTAGAGATAGATGGCAAGCACCAGGTGCAATTAAGGATAGAGCGCTCACTCCTTGACTGGTTGACGAGGTAGTGAGAGAGGGTGATGAAGCGGAAGAAGAGAAGATTCAGGATTACCACTTTAGCCTACTTCAAAGATGATATATACGGTTGTTACTCATCTCAGCGGGTTATCTGATTAGGGAAAAATACCGTCAGTGTAATCTTCATCGATACCTAAGGTCTAGGGAGTACAACATGCAGTTGTTGTGGCTTCCCACATGGATGTGTCCTTGAAAACAAGCACGTTTCCCCGATTAAATGCATTTCCTATGATGACTAGGGACCAACATGACGTTTTTATTAAGTTCTTAAAGTTGAGACCTCCACTCTTCAAGGGTACTGAATATGAAGATGCTTATGATTTAATGGTTGATTGCCATGAGTTGCTATTTACTTAGTTGAGAGGTTCGGTGTTGAGATTGTGTCATATTGGTTTGAAGTTCATGCCAAAATATGGTGGCGGTATCATGTATAGTTTTGACCAGCAAAGACACCACCTATGACTTGGATACCCATTTCTAGTTTTTTTTTATGGAGAAAAAGATTCCCCGAACATTGAGGGACAAGAGGAGTGATAAGTTCCTAAATTTAGAGCAAGGAAGGATATGTGTTGTATTTTATGATGCTAAATTTCATGCATTATCTAGGTATTCCACTCAACTTTGCTTCAGTCCGCAAGAGCGGACTTGTTACTTTGTAAGGGGATTGAGGTCAAATATGCAGATTCCATCTTTACTGGTAGCTTCTTCTACAAAATCTTCTAAGAAAGTGGTTGATTTTGTTATAGAGGTAGAGAGGGTGAAGCCGGATAAATGAACCAAGGTGTCAATATTTAAAAATTTTCCTAAGGGAGGTGAGTTTAATGGTTCATAATCTAGAGGGAAGAGTTCAGGGGACTATCCGCACGTTCTATTAAGTTATAACTAAAGGCTTAAGTTGAAAGTCCATTACAACATTAAGCCCTTTTCGAAATTTGGGGGTTATCTCTAGTCTTCTTCGTCTTCACAAAGATCTACACTTGATTCTAAGACTTGTTATGGATGTGTCAAGGTCGGAATGTCATGAAATATTCTCCAAAGAAGAGTCTGACTTAGTACGATCAGAGTTACATATCTTCATGAGTCCAAGGTAGATAGCAATGGTAGAAGCCGTCTTTTTGGGGGACGTAATGGTAAAGGTAATGGTGTTCACCAGTTAAATCAAGGTGGCGGGTAGGTTGGACCTTCCAGAACACATCCCATTAGGTGTAATGGACATACAGGTAATAGGGCCCATAGTTATACTTTCCCCGAGAGGCCAAAGGGTAGGACATCTTATGTTGTTATCACAGGTACTCTTCTAATTTGTGATCCCATGACTTATATATTATTTAATCCTAGATCCACATTTTCTTATGTATATTCCTTGTTTGCTACTATTCTTGATTTGCATCCTGACTTGCTTGACATGCCTATTCGTGTCGTTACTCTTGTTGGTAAGTCTATGGTAGTTGTGAAGGTATACAAGTCTTTTCTTATGAATTTTGTGGAGAGAAACACTTACATAGATTTGATTATCTAGGTATGTTGATTCAGATATAACTATGTGTATGAATTTGCTTCGCCAAATTTTAATATCTTAGATTGTAATGTTAAAACTGTAACCGTAGCAAAGCTTGGGATATATCCACTAGTGTGGTAGGGTGATTATATTTCTACCCTAATTCATATTATATCTTTTCTTTGTGCTAAGAGGTTGGTGAGTAAGGCATGTTTAGCTTTCTTGGAAAATCTCAGATATGATACTTTTAAAGTGTCTTAGATCGAGTCTGTTCCGATAGTCTATGAGTTTGTGGATATTTTTCCTGAAGACTGTATGCCACCAGATAAAGATATTGATTTTTATTGACTTAGACCCAGGGACTCGCCTAATTTCTATTCCACTTTATATAATGGCCCAATTAGAGTTAAGGGAGTTAAAGGTCAAACTTTAGGAGTTGTTAGGTAAAGGTTTTATTACACCAAGTTCATCTCCTTTTGGTTCTCCAAATTTTTTCCGAAGAAGAAGTAAAGTAGTTTCCAGATGTGCACAGACTATATGTAGCTTAATAAGTTTAAGTATTAAGAGCAATTACCCCATTCCTCGCATTGATGACTAGTTCGATCAATATCATGGTGCTTGTGTATTCCCTAAAATATACTTGAGGTTCGGTTATCATCAATTGAAAATGCAGGAATAGATGTGCCAAAGGCTGATTTCAAAACTAGGTACGGGTACTATAAATTCAAAGTTATGTCTTTTGGGCTTATGAATGATCCTCCTGCCTTCATGAGCCTACTGAAGGAGTTTTTTAAGCCATATCTAGACCTCTTTGTTATTGTTTTGATATAATGATATACTCAAAGTGAAGGAAGGAACATGAGGAGCATTTGAGAATTGTGTTGGGTTTGGTAAGGGAGCAAAGGCTTTATGCCACATTCTCTAAGTTTGAGTTTTTGATTTATTCAATGTACTTCTTGGAACGTGGTTTATTCAAGTCGGGTAAGGCTTACTAATGTTTACCTAGTTACTACCGCCGATTCGTTAAGAGATTCTCTGCCATTACTTCCAAGCTAACCAATTTGTCCTAGCAGAATGTTCCATTTGTATGGTCGGATGAGTGTGACGAAAGCTTCCTAAAACTCAAAACCTTGTTCAGTATTGCACCGGCTCCTGCCTTGCCAGTAGAAGGTAAGAATTTCATTGTTTATTGTGGTGCATCTTAATCTAATTTGGGTAAAGTGCTAATGCAAGAGAGGAATGTAATTGCTTTGCTTCAAGGCAATTGAAATTGCATGAATGTATTTATCTGACCCATGATTTGGAGTTGGATGTAGTGGTATTTGAATTAAAGTAGTGGATACATTATCTATATGGGGTCAAGAGCGAAGTGTATTCAAATCATCGTAGCTTACAATATGTGCTCACTCAAAAGAATTTGAATTAGTGTTAGAGTGAGTTACTGATTGACAATGATATTACTATTTGATATCACCCTGGAAAAACTAATGTTGTGGTAAATGTCCTAAGTGAAAAAGAAGGGAGCATGGATAGGTTAGTCCATTTACATGTTTCTAGACGCCCATTGGCTAGAGAGGTTCAACTCTAGCTAATTATTTTATGAGGATGGAAGTACTTGAGAAAGAAGGATTCTTGGCCTGTGTGGAGGCAAGCTTTATTTTCTTGACATGATTAACAGAAAGTAGTTTGATTATGAGAAGCTGAGCCGAATTCGAGATATGGCATTGCGAGGAGAGGCTTAAGAGGTCTGTCAATTAGAATGGCATTATGAGAATTGAGGGGAGGGTATGTTTTCTGTGTGGTGATGATTGTCTTATACTATTGTTGTAGAGGCGCATAGTTTTATATATTCCATACATCCTGGTGAGACCAAGAAGTATCATGATGTGAGACAACATTATTGTGCAGTAGAATGAAGTGTGACATTGTTGATTTTGTTTCCTAATGTTCGAATTGTCAGCAGGTAAAGTATGAATATTAGAGCCTGGAGGGACACTTCAGAGAATGTCCATTCCTGAATAGAAGTGGGAAAGAATTTCAATGGATTTTGTGGTTGGTCATCTAAAGACATAGGGTAGGTTTGATTACATTTGGGTAATTTTCGACTAAGTCTACTCACTTAATTCCAGTCAACATGACTTATGATGCAGAGAATTCGCCAAACTCTATATCCTTCAGATTTTTCAATTTCATTGAGTTTTAATGTCCATCATATGAGATAGAGCCACACAATTTTACTTCTAACTGATGGAGGACCTTTAATGCTGAATTAGGTACTAGATTGGATCTTAGTGCCACCTTTCGAGCAGTTTGAGTGAACCAATTCAAGTAAAGGTATGCTTCGTGTGTGCTTGATACATTTTTGTGGTTATCAGTATCAGTTCTTACCCTTAGTAGATTTTTCATAATAATGATTATCACTCAAATATTGATATGGCCCCATGTGAAGCATCGTATTGAAGATATGTAGGCTTCCCATTTGTTGGTTTGATGCATTCAAGGTGAGACCTTGGGGTGCCGATCTTTTAGGAATTTTTAGAGAAAATGAAATTCAAACATGAGAAGTTTCTAGTAGATTAGAGAAGGTAGAAGGACTATGCAAATTAAAAGGCCATGGACTTAAGTTTATGGAGGGTGAGCATGTCTCGTTTAAGGTTTCACCCATGAAGGGTGTAATGCAGTTTCAAGTTGTCTAAGCTTAGTATGAGGTATATTGGGTCATTTGAATTTCTTAAGAGTGTGTAGGAGGCGGCATATGAATTGTCTTTTCCTCCAGTGTTTCGAGGTGTGCCCTAAGAGTTTCAAGTGTCTATGTTGAAGAAATATCATGCTGATAGAAACTATATTATCTGATAGTATTCAATCCTTCTCGATAAGAACATCTCTTAAGAGGAGAATATCTTTTAGCTATTCTAGATAGGGAGGTCTTCAAGTAGAGGTCAAAAGATATTACCTCAGTGAATGTCTAGTGGAAGAATTTCCAAGTTGATAAGTCCACTGTGGATACTGAGGGAAATATACACAGAAGATATCGACACCTTTCGTTGATTCAGGTAGCCTTTATTGCCCTTGGCTTCTTTGATCGTTCAAGGATGAACGATGAATAAATTGGTAAAAAACTAATGAAATGACGCATTTAATAATTTTGAGTATTGGAGCTTTTTATTTAATTAGATACTTTCGCTAGATTCTAAATAAAAGTATTTTCTACTATTCGTAACTACATTATAAAATTAGTAGGGTAGTTTTAATAGTTAAATTAGTTGGTGCTTCAGGAAGATAACATTAGAATTAGTACAATGTAATATTAGTTAGTTCATAATTAGTTACCCCAGATAATTAAAAAGAATAAGCGAGAAAAACACTACATGTGGTGTCAACTAAAAGTGGCTGTCATCCAGGTAAAGCTTCAACTCTTTAATTTTTTCCAGTAATATGTAATGAGTTTTTTTTAATAGTAGTATGTTGAATTGTTATTGGTTGGGAAAGAGAACTCAAATTGAGAAAAGGTTGGAATTTGAAATTTCTTATAAACACGTATGTTTATATTAATCAGGGTAAACAATATTTAATGCACTGTAGTGGTTTTCATGATGAATTTAAAGTTAGAGAAAAAGTGTTTTCATTTAGATTTAATAAAATTACCTGTTGAAAGGTTGACCATTCCTTTTAATTAGTGATGTGCT
>NC_028644.1:50386721-50400850 GCF_001406875.1 Solanum pennellii
GATAGGGAGGTCTTCAAGTAGAGGTCAAAAGATATTACCTCAGTGAATGTCTAGTGGAAGAATTTCCAAGTTGATAAGTCCACTGTGGATACTGAGGGAAATATACACAGAAGATATCGACACCTTTCGTTGATTCAGGTAGCCTTTATTGCCCTTGGCTTCTTTGATCGTTCAAGGATGAACGATGAATAAATTGGTAAAAAACTAATGAAATGACGCATTTAATAATTTTGAGTATTGGAGCTTTTTATTTAATTAGATACTTTCGCTAGATTCTAAATAAAAGTATTTTCTACTATTCGTAACTACATTATAAAATTAGTAGGGTAGTTTTAATAGTTAAATTAGTTGGTGCTTCAGGAAGATAACATTAGAATTAGTACAATGTAATATTAGTTAGTTCATAATTAGTTACCGCAGATAATTAAAAAGAATAAGCGAGAAAAACACTACATGTGGTGTCAACTAAAAGTGGCTGTCATCCAGGTAAAGCTTCAACTCTTTAATTTTTTCCAGTAATATGTAATGAGTTTTTTTTAATAGTAGTATGTTGAATTGTTATTGGTTGGGAAAGAGAACTCAAATTGAGAAAAGGTTGGAATTTGAAATTTCTTATAAACACGTATGTTTATATTAATCAGGGTAAACAATATTTAATGCACTGTAGTGGTTTTCATGATGAATTTAAAGTTAGAGAAAAAGTGTTTTCATTTAGATTTAATAAAATTACCTGTTGAAAGGTTGACCATTCCTTTTAATTAGTGATGTGCTTGGAGAAAGAAGTTGCAAAGATCAATTTTAAAGGCATGGTATGTATTTTGATGGAGAAATTTATCCACATGGGGAGTTAATAGTTATCTAGTATTTATGGATTTAAAAAGAATAGAAGTTCAACAATTAGTGGTGCAATTGGATTATAGTGTTGTAGTTGGTTTCTAGTACGAGTAATTGGTTTCACAAAAGTGTTTTTGACTTTTTAAATTAATTTAATTATCATATATGAAATCAAGATTTAGATATATGGAGATAGGTAATTAATAGGTATTAGGTGTAACGAATTGTTTAAATTCCATTGAAATTATGCTAATTGAAAGAATTATGACTTACCGTTAGGTTTGAACTTTAGGAAATTGATTAGAAGAATAAGGTAAGTTTTTGGGTCTAAGCTAGACATAGAATAATATGACTATTTAGGGACTCGTTAACTT
The DNA here is from genome assembly GCF_001406875.1 of Solanum pennellii. Classification (NCBI taxonomy): domain Eukaryota; kingdom Viridiplantae; phylum Streptophyta; class Magnoliopsida; order Solanales; family Solanaceae; genus Solanum; species Solanum pennellii. The sequence continues at coordinate 50,387,930 of NC_028644.1, forward strand.
ACAAATTATACAAATATACTTGATAGATCGGAAAGGTTCGAAGGCATTGAGGATATGAAAAACATTGTAGAAATTGTTTAGTTGACTTCAGTTTTTTGGCAGAGGTAGGTTATGGTTTATTTTATTTGATAGATAGACTCTTAATAGTGCTTGATATGCGTTAAATGATATTGTGAAGTTCTCTATGCACTTGATTGTGTGATTGTCTGATTTGGTAGTGTGGTTTGGATAATCTATGTGTTCTTTGTGAATGGTCTTGATTCTTTAGACAATGTAATTCATAAACTTGAACCCTCTTTATCGAAGTGATGCCTTGAATAAAGAAGGCTTGATAAAATATTGTTGAGGATGTTAAAAGTGGTGATAACCAATGATAAATTAACAACATATTTTTGGATTGGGGTGTAACATTCTAACACGGTATTATTGGATTGGGGTGTCACATTCTGAAAGAATATTATTAGATCAGGGTGTCACATTTTGACACGGAATTATTGGATCGAGGTGTCACGTTATGACACGGTATTATTGGATCGGTGTGTCATAGTCCGACACGATAATGTTAAAGAGGCATAGTGAATTAACTGAATCCTTGTGGGTATGCTTGGTATAGTCATTGATTACGTACTTCCTTCATTTGTCACTAGTTCATGCCATTTGTTTTTATCACCTGCTAAGTGCTATAATTGATTTTATACTATTACTTTATGCATACTAGTTACTATTTTTTGAGTCGGCCGATGATATCTACTCAGTATATGTTGCCCTGTTTTGAACTCTACTTTTTTTTTCTCGTGTGAGGTCCATCGAGTTTACCAACAACTTCGATTTTACCTAAGCTCCGGGGGGTTGAGGGGATGGGGGTTAATAAGATTTTTGTTTAGTTAAGGCGTGTCTATGACATTTAGATTATAGTCTAGTTGTGACTTGTACCTTATCTCGCTAAAAGTTCAAAATTTCAAAAATTGGCCAAACCTTTTACTCTTCTTTTTCTTCATCCTTCCAATTTCACTATTAAAAACATCTTTTCCTTCTTCTTCCCCCTCCTCCTCTCTTTTTATTTCATGCATCTTCCTAGTTTTTTATCCTTTTCATTAAAATTTGATGTACTGCAAACATGATTTATTTCGAGCGAATTATATACAAAAAGACTCAAAACATCAAGATTATTCCATATCTAAATTTGAGACTATTTAGAGTTGAATTATTCATCGTCAAGATTGAATAGTCAATATATACTTCGTATATAGTTAAAATACATTTTGTTTTTTAAGTGTATCGTAAAATATAGTCAATGTACGACTCATATATAGGTAATCTATATTATATAGTTAGTATATATTTTACGAAAAAGGCTCAAAAGTACCCCTAAACTATCGGAAGTAGATCAAATTTACCCTTTTAATCCTTCAATTCTTCACCAATTATGGATCCATCCACAACTTTTAAATCATAAACATAATTAAATAAGAACAAAGACTTACTAAACTACGGCCTGAAGATTCACATTGAAACCCAGCCAAAAAAATCAACTTCGACACCCACAAACAAGAAATATGTGAATTATTTCATACCCTACCCGCTAAAATTAGGGGAAATGGATGAAATCAAATCTTAAGAGAAATGAGGGTAAATTAGATATTAGGGCTCTTATTAGTCTACATGGAAGTGGGAAATCATTGGCTCTTATGTGGCGTCCATTTGGAGTCCACGTGACACTTAACATACTTCTGTTAATTAGAAGGTGTAAGAAGTATGACTCCATACTTTGACGAGAAGGGTAAGGCCACAATATTGTTTAATGGCAAATTTAAGCAAATTCAAATAGTTTAGGGGTAATTTTTAGCCTTTTTGTTATAATTTATAACATATAATCAATGTATATATCAAATAGTTTTTAAACATATAATCAATGTATATATCAAATAGTTTTAAAATTATATAACTATATTTCGTTGTAAGCTATTACTAATTTATTTTATATATAAATGAAACTATATCTGAAATATGATACCAAAATAAAACACTACTCTTAAATTAATTGTCATTTTAGTAATTTTTCAAAAAGTCTTACATAAAGACAGAGGAATTAACTAATATCTTACTCACACTCTTTACTTACATAGTGCCAAAATATTTGAAGAATCTAAAGCCGTCATTGGAGGGTTAAGTTCACGATCAATTCCTTCTTTGTTAACCTTTGATTTCGATTGCAGATTCCTGCTTGTTGCTGAGTGTGATTGATTTATGTAAGTTCTTTTCTCATGGGCATTACTTGTTTATTTGTTGAACGTTTCTCTGTTTCTGAAAACAAATGAAAACACTAAACACATTGATATGTGGATAAAGTTTTGATATTTTTTTCCATTGAATTGATTGGTAGGAGAACCTTTTTTAGTTGTCATTCTGTTCAGAGTTAACATACGGGGATGAAAAACAAGAGTGTTTTTCAGTTTGGTTTTTTAATCGCAATTCTATTTTGATGAAACATGGTTTAGGGATTTTTTTTGTGTGTGTGTGTGGAGGAATGCATGCTTACGGTAATCGATTATATATATTAGGGAAATTGTCCATGAAAAATAAGAGAATTTGAAAAACTTTTTTCACTCCAAATCAATTTAAAAAATTCAAAAGCAATTAACTCTAATTTATATTCACAACCAAACACAAATTTGATTTTCAATTATCATTATTCAGTTTTTTGATAATGAATAATGATTATTGAGAATTGGAGTTGTGGTTGGTTGTGAATATAAATTGGAGTTAATTGTTTTTGTGTTTTTGTGAGTGATTTGAAGTTAATAAAGCCAATTGTGTTTGTTTCTTGGAGTTGACCTTCTTTTGCCGCTAATATCAGTTACAAAGGAACAAAAGAGGTTAAGTTATTCATGAATTTTGAAATGAATTTATTGGCTGAAATAAGACATAAAGTTTATTTTCTTGTGAAAAATTTGATTTGAAATAAAGGTATTCACTATCTGAATAATTCTCAAAAGTCATCATTCACTATCAAAAAAAGTGAATAATGATAATTGAAAATGGAGTTGTGTTTGGTTGTTATTAAAAATTGGAGTTGATTGTTTTTTAGTTAATGCGATTTATTTGGAGTGAGAAAGTTTTTAACAAAAAATTCTCTGAATTTTCATGGCCAAAGTTCCTTATATAAAATCTAATAGCAAAAGCATGCATTCCTCCACAAATACACACAAAAAAAAAACTATAACCCTAATTTCATCCAAACATAATAGAGGATACAAAAACAAACAGAAAAAAACATGTTTTTCATCCCCGTATATTAACCAAAAACAAAATGAATATTAAGAAAGGGTCCTCTCTCGGACCAATTCACCAATAAAAAAAATCAGAACTTCATCCACATCTAAAATGAGTTTAGTTTTTCATTATTTTTCAAAAATAGAGCAACGTTCAAAAGATAAACAAGTAATACCGATGAGTAAAAAAACTAACTTGAATCCATCAAATTCACCAATGGGTAGAAATCTGCAATCGAATAGGTTTTTGATGAAGCAAAGTAACAAAGAGGGAAACGACTTTGAGCTTAACCCTCCAATAGCGGTTTTTGCTTTTTAAAATATTTTTTGCATTAAGTAACTGAACAGTATGCGTAGGACATGATTTATTTCGTTTGTCCTTATGCAAGACTTTATGAGAAAATAACTAAAATGACGCTTAATTTAAGATTAATGTTTTATCTTAGCATTATATTTTAGGAATATAAGTTTCAATTATATATAATAAATTATTAATCAGTTTACAATAAATATATCTATATAGTTAGAAAAAATATTCAACATATTTATTGGTTATATGCTACAGTTTTGTAAAAGTTACGTAATGTATATACTGACTATATAATATATCGTACCTATATATGATTTATACACTTGCTATACATTATGATACACTCAAAAAAACTAACTAAATTTTAACTATAATGATACATACATTGTTGATATATGAAGTATATATTGACTTTTCAATGTCGATCAACTCAAATTTACCTCTAAATAATCTCAAATTTTTTATATGAAATCCTCTCGATATTTCAAGTCTTTTGATATATAATTTACTCAAAATGGTTCACTTCTACAGTACTTTAAATTCAAAAGAAAAGTAAAAAACAACTAAGAAGACACAATGTTATTATTGTCAAAACTGGAAGGAAGAAGAAGAGTAAAGGTTTGGTCAATTTTAGTGATTTTGTTTTTTTTACGAGATAAGGTACATGTACTACCTAGATTATGATAAAAATCTCATAGATGACACGCATTAACTAAACTAAGGTCCTAATACCCCGAGCATATTTTTTGTAATTTTGTACATCTTTTTAGCCTACGTAGCATCTAAACATCTCCAACGCACCTCAACTTTGTGGAGTCATGGAATGTGTTACGTAAGCCAAAGGTGTATCGAATTCCAAACAAATGAGTATGGGTTTATTTGGGGGGCGGGGGTAATAGGACCTTAGTTTATTTAAGGTGTGTCTTTGGGATATCGATCATAATGTAGGAGGTACTTGTGTTTTTTCTCTAATTTTAGCTAAAATTTTGGTGACGGAAATAACTGAATAGTTATTTCTTATCTTATTTTTAATATTTTAATTGATTGAAATAGTTCTAAATAATAAAAGGTATTCAGTTTAGTCGCTTGCTCGAAAACTAGCAGGTTTATAGAATTAAAAGGAAGAAACTATCAAATTACACAACATTCCTACCATATTTATTGATTGTCTCTATAGTTCGAAATTATTATATTTTTTCTCACTAGTTACTAATTTCATATCATATTCTAAGTATATACATATATTCGATGTGATTCACATATAATTAGGATACAGATACGTGAGCAAGATAGAGAATGGTGTGAAACAATTTATTTGTATTTATACATACAACTAAGAGTTAATTGTATCTTTTCTTACAAACAGAGTTTACAACATGTTGTAGACAATTTTTCTTTCTATTTCACTTGCTTTTAAATTGCTTTATATTGAAATGAGTCAAGTATGTTGAGTTTAGTTGAGCCAGGTAAGTTCTTTAGATTTCCCTATCAAGACTATGTTGTTCACCATTCCTCATTGCATACTTGTACATTCAATTTACTGATGTCAGTTGAAGTACATCGTATCAGATGCAGACACAGGTAACGAGTATCTCCATCAAGCACACTATTGAGCGAGATAAGCACTCCAGAGTCACTGGTGAGCCTCCCTGCATTCTGGAGGACTTTTTCACTTGCTTTCTAGTTTAGTCATTATGATGTTGTCGGGTATGTCCAAACATACATCTCAGTTTTAGATACTTCATATATAGAGAGTCAGATGGTAGTCCTTTGAGTCTTTAAGTATTATTCCTTATTGTTAAGACTTGGTTTGCCAATTTTCGGCCAATTTTGTATGTTTCAGTTTCTAAAACATTTATTTACATTTTATTTAGTTCAGTTAAGTTTATGATTATTGTTTTCTGCAAAGTAAAGTAAGTCAGGTCCGATCGAGGCCAGTAATAGTCATCGATTGTAATCAATGCCTAAGGTGTAGGCTCGGGGTATGAAAAACTTGGTATTAGATCCCAGAGTTTAAGATTCTTGGGGGATCTATGAAGAGGTATCTGTAGAGTCCTAGTTATTGGTGTGAAGTGCGCCACATCTATAATTAGGACGCTACTACATCTACAAATTTCATCACTTCCTTCATACTGTTTTCGTGCGTTAGAATTTATCACTAAAATATTCTCTCTAATTCGTGGTTTCCCATCTCTCAGATAACCATTCCTTCATGAAGAGTAGCAAGAGGTTGTCCTACCAGGAGGAATGCTGAGGAACAAGGGGTACCCAGTGCACCTGAAGTGCAACCCGATGAAAATGATACTAATGCCAAATTCAAATAGGCAATTGGGATGTTGAGTCAGTATGTGACTAATCAGGTGGGTCAACAAAGAGGAGCTCGACAAGAAAGGGCTGAAACTTTGAGGATTCGTGATTTCTTGAGGATGAATCCCCCGTGTTTCACTAGTTCAAGCACCACTGTAAATCTAGAGAACTTCACTTTGGAACTGAAAAAGGTGTTCGACGTAAAGCATGTTGTGAGAGAGTTGAGCTAGATGCATATAAAATTAAGGATATTTCAATGACATTGTTTGACTAGTTGAAGGAGGGTACATATAAGGATGCACCACATCCGAGGTTTTCCTGTTTTGAAGAAGCTTTCTTGGGGCATTTGAGAATTGTAATAGGCTAAGGTATGAGAATTTCCTACACTTATGAAGGCTTATCTAAGTAAACATGAGTATGAGATAAATTTCACCTAACTATCTCGTTACGCTCCAAAAATGGTTAAGGACATAAGGAGCATAATTAGTCTGTTTGTTGATGGATTAAGTCATTAATCAAGCAAAATGTAGGACCCCAAAATTATTAAAGTGTCTAGAGCCTCACATGTGTGTAAAAATGTTTAAATTACATTAAACAAGTGTTTTACAGTATGCATGATCGATTTGAAGTCATTTGGAAGTCAAACGTCCAAGACGTTCGAAAGTTAGCCCTTGAGATGTACATGTGTTTCTTGGTGTTTCTTTACATATTTTACGTGTGTGTTTTAGTTGAAATTAATATGGGAGGTCCTTAACTCATATAAGAGTGTATGTACGTTGGGAAAATCCCGGTATGACTCCCCAAGGCCCGATTAAAGTCTGTCAAGGAGAACCCAAACAATGCCTAGGTACTGCCATGGTAGTGTCAATGACGAGCCAAATTGACGCCACGTTCCTCAATCGATGCCCCGTCGATGAGTTATGTAACTCTACATTTAACTTGGTGAGCCTCATGTGTCAAAGGAAGGGCTTAAATCACAAACAACGGAGCAGCAAGATGTCATGTTGTCCAATCGACACCCCATCGACTGCTGTCAGTCGATGGCGGCTGCAATCTACTGCACACATTGTTTCATTAAAGGGGTGGTGGAGAAATTAACCCCACGTTCCTAAATTACTATGGAAGGTTATTATGGGGTAATTTAGGTATATTAAGTTAGTTAATAACAGTAAAACCCCATTGGTAATCCATTATTCAAAATTAAACTTCCCTAAGAAAAATATCCTCTCTAGAAACCTCCATTGGGAATGAAACTCAAGAACATCCATGGTGATGGATTCTCAAGATTTCTTCACTAAGTTTTCATAATTCTCTCCTACAATAATGCTTGGTGATCCTTCATCTCTAGATAACCTTTAATCTAGAGAGCTCCTCCTAATGTTTTCAAAGAGAATTCATGATCAATCTTCCTAGTTTTCAATCTAGACATGGGTTTTTTGTAAAAACGATTTCAATGATTGATGATAATGAAGTGATGATTTACTACTGTTTTGACTGTGATTTTCAATCCAATTCCATGTTGAATCCACAATCCCTCTCAATCTCAGTTTAGCCTATATTTTAGTATGTTGTGATCTTGATGCTAGAATGATTTTTATGAGATTCAATTATGATAAATTCATTTATCTACTGACTATGATGAAAATTTATGATGAATTATGTATATTTGATCCAATTTGGGTCAAGGTTTTGAAGATTTTAATGAAATTGACCTATCTTCTTCTACTTCAATAGCTTGTTATGTAGTGATTTCAATGTGATCTCGATTCTAGGGTAGTTGAAATAGGATTTCTTTATTTTAGGTATCTTTAGATACTTTCATATCTTGTATTATTGATGAATTATAAATATTTATCATTGTTGATCAAAGCAAAGGGGGATTTGGTAAGTGCTCTATCTTTTTCCACTCTCTACTGAATTAGTGATGTAGTGTACATGTTAGTATCTTTATCTTGTGATGGTTTATGCATGATTTCATCCATAATAATGTACATTTATCTACTTCCATATACTTGAATTGTTTATGAAATATGAATATGGATCAATGATAATTAAAGGTTGATGAATTGGTAAGGTCTACTTTATTCCTCTACTTTTCTATGTAATGGTTAGTTTAATTGGCATTTTATGGTATTGTTTGGTATGGTCTACTTATGGTGACGGTGTTTACTTCTTGTCATTCTTTATATGTGTTGATTATGGCCTTGAATGTAAATTGATGTTATGTGAGTGTGTGGTTATGATGATCATATTATGTGAAGCTTATGCCTAGTATCTATTCTAGTTATGATCTAGGTTGTATTGTTATTGTATATGCATGTGGAGGACTATGTTAGGAATATGTTAATGTGCTGCCATTGATGATGTAATGATTATTAATGACCCCTATCTATGTACCCCTATATGAATGTGTTAATAGCTAAGGTGAAGAGCCTTGAAGCTAATGTGATATTGTCTTGTCTTTTATGCTATTATGTGTTGTGTGGTCTATGCTTGGTTGTGTCTTGTAGTCCCAATCAGGTGGCTGCCTCAATAAATTATAGATACATATTATGTGATCATGTTGACCAATGTATACACACNTCAATGTGATCTCGATTCTAGGGTAGTTGAAATAGGATTTTCTTTATTTTAGGTATCTTTAGATACTTTCATATCTTGTATTATTGATGAATTATAAATATTTATCATTGTTGATCAAAGCAAAGGGGGATTTGGTAAGTGCTCTATCTTTTTCCACTCTCTACTGAATTAGTGATGTAGTGTACATGTTAGTATCTTTATCTTGTGATGGTTTATGCATGATTTCATCCATAATAATGTACATTTATCTACTTCCATATACTTGAATTGTTTATGAAATATGAATATGGATCAATGATAATTAAAGGTTGATGAATTGGTAAGGTCTACTTTATTCCTCTACTTTTCTATGTAATGGTTAGTTTAATTGGCATTTTATGGTATTGTTTGGTATGGTCTACTTATGGTGACGGTGTTTACTTCTTGTCATTCTTTATATGTGTTGATTATGGCCTTGAATGCAAATTGATGTTATGTGAGTGTGTGGTTATGATGATCATATTATGTGAAGCTTATGCCTAGTTTCTATTCTAGTTATGATCTAGGTTGTATTGTTATTGTATAAGCATGTGGAGGACTATGTTAGGAATATGTTAATGTGCTGCCATTGATGATGTAATGATTATTAATGACCCCTATCTATGTACCCCTATATGAATGTGTTAATAGCTAAGGTGAAGAGCCTTGAAGCTAATGTGATATTGTCTTGTCTTTTATGCTATTATGTGTTGTGTGGTCTATGCTTGGTTGTGTCTTGTAGTCCCAATCAGGTGGCTGCCTCAATAAATTATAGATACATATTATGTGATCATGTTGACCAATGTATACACACGTACATATCATGCATGCTTACAAGTATAAGTTCATGGTGTCTAATAAAAAGGTATTCTCATATGCACTTGTGCCTACTAATATGCATGGAAAGTATGTGTCCATGAAGTATATTATGTATACTTTAACTAGGATGACTTGATAGGTGTACTATTATGGAAAAGGGTATGGGACCTTGTATATGCATTGCATATGTGTGCCTTACTAGGATAGTTCCTAGGTTTTTTTTTATGTACATGAATATGAATGCCTGAATAGGTTATGAACATGTCTTATGTGGTATCAATATATCTTATATGAGATGCTTAATTATGAATACGCATAGTATCTAAATAAATTTGTATGAATAGTTTGCTCATAAAGTTACACCTATCTCTTATGCATAAATGTAGTACAAGTATGAATATGTTTGGTCTATGGGTATTTATGTTGAAAGGTTTGCTCACATATATGTATACACAATATGGAATCATGTCTATGTTGCTTTTATTATGATCTAATCAATTAAGGGGGTCTTTAAAGGTCTTCTCACATGATTTTGGTTGATAAACGGTCATCTATGACCTATGATCTACGAATATGAGGATTCAATCACCTAAATCTTAATTTTATTAAGTAATATTAATAAAGGCTTTCAATAAAGGGAATTCAGCTTAGCACGGAGTAAAGTTAGATGAGGGGTGCCCCTTCCGTATGTAGGAAGGCTTGTTCACCTTGTCCTCACAAGGTGGATAATTACAATGCCCCATTTGGAATAAAGAGTGTTTCCATATATATATCTCCAAGTTCCATAAACTATGTTGTTCCCATAGGATCTAGCAATTGATATCACCAAATATTCTAGCACGGTGTTAATGTTCTACATTGGCAAGGTAGATAACCTTCTCTTTGTTAAAGGAACTACAACACCAAATTTTGTGCTTAGAACTCATTGTCATAGTGTAGATTAAGCATAAAATTTCTCTAAAGTAAAATGGAAAATGGAAGTAAAATAAGGACCCTAACTAGGATAACCTAAAGAAATTGGCTTATTGTAGGTGGGGGTATGGGACTTCACCTATGCATTGCACAAGTAGGTCTTGAGGGAACTTCTAGGAAGGTGTTAGAATTCATGTGTCTATGTTTATGTTCCTTATGCATGACATTTAGGATAGTCTACTTATTGTGATGATGTTCAAGGTATGAGTCTTAATGAGTCTATATGAAATGATCTTGCTTTATATGAATAATGTTGGTCTTGTTGACTATATGATGAGGTCGTATTTGCTATGCATATGGTTGTCGATACATGACATGTCTGATGTATGAATTATATGTTAAGTCTTGTAGTATCTTTATGAGTATAATAAGTATGTGCGAGGTTATGGGACTTCACATGTACATTGCACTAGTAAACTTTGAAAGGGATTTTGATTAGGGTTCTATGTAGTTCTCATGAGGTGAAGTCAAAGTATATTAATGTTACTATTTTTTATCCTATGGATATGTTGGACGTCTTGACTTGTATGTAGTCTTGTAATAAGTTCTTCGATGTGGTCCATAAATTGTGTTGGGTCAAATGTGAGGTATATGTCTTATTGTATGAAATGGTCCTATTAATGATTGTGTTGTATTGACGAAGGTTGTATGTATGAGTACCTAGTGGCCTAAGGTGATGATTGATTGTGTATAGTTTAATGGGACATTATATATGCATTTCACCAACCATCACTAGAGGGTTACTTGGGAATTTAAGGAATTAAGAAGAAAAGGTTCACTATAAAAGTAAGAAAACCTTACTGTAAAGGAGAAAATGGTGACTCTAAAATGATGCAAAATGTGCCTTAAATACAATTTGTGGTTTTATATGATGTATGACCATTGAATATGTCTATATGAAGTTGTGAATTGTATAATGCTAATTATATAAAAAATTTATGAATTTTAACAAAAAGGCATGGTGCGTGGTTTCAAGTAATATGTCGCTTTTAAATGCATGTTTTGCATGGTTGTCATACTTAGTGCATTCTTGTACTAAAACCATTCTTTTTTACCTTTTTACATAAAGTGTAGGTTATGGATTCTTAAAGGACGTCTCTATGGTGAAGAGATTGATATGTGTTTTCCAAGCTCAAGGAAAGGAATCCTTAATTCCAAGGATTTCCTAAGTCGTGTCTTACTCTATAGATTTATAATACATTAGTTAATGAATTATATTTTAATGGTCGTGTCCCTAATGAAATCTAATGTTATTGAGTCAAAGACTGCAAGGAGACTTAGTGTCTTAACTATGTATAATGATATTTTGTATATAATGGATGTGATGTTTCTAGCATATGATGTGCTAGGAAAGCTTTCCATTTTCCTCTAAATTTACCTATGATAATGCGATGAATGATAAATATGGGTTTGTATGAGATTTCCGAGAGGTAAAGTACGCCATGTTACTTCTAGGGGGTGCTCCCCAGTCGTGAGAAATGTGGTATCAGAGCATGAGGTTATAGAAGTGGTTTTAGGTTCCAAAGTCTCATATTGCCACGTCTAGTAGAGTCTCATTCATCGGTGGTGAGTCGCGATACATCTATGAGCGAGAGGCTATAGGAAAATAGAGTTTCCGTTCTTCATCGTTCTCATGTCGTGCTATAGAACTTAACTCTATAATATCTCTCTCTTATGTTTTCTTGTCCGGTGGTCCTTTAGATGTGATTTCTTAGATAAGATCGTATCTCTATTCTTGAGGGAGACAAGGTGAGTTTTGATATTTATCTTTGTTTTATGGTTTAATTAGTCTGTGTGAAGGTGCATTTTCGCATGCTTTGATGATGTTATGCCATTTATGGATAAATGTGTTATTTAGTTTAAATGACATGTTATGTGATGATTTATGCGATGATATTGTTAAACCTTGTTAAAGAAGTTGTTATAGTTGAATTGATCTTCCTTTTGGATTATAAGTTGCTTTATTATTTTGCATGACGATAGTCTTATGATATGGTTTAGACTTGAAATGACTTGAAGAAGTGTGGTAAATTGCTAAAGATGCATGTTGACTTTGCATATGTTTAGTGATTCAATGTTTCCCTTATGTATGGGAAATGTTTCATGTTGCCTTGTTTTTGTGTGTAATGCCCCATAGTTACCTTGCATTGATTGGAGTTCTTTATATAGACTAGATCCTAGAAGTGAAGGTAGTGTGCTTACTTGGTAGGGTGATGATATAGGTTGGATTGACCTGGAAGTTGCCTTACCTTAGTGTTGAAAGAAAAGAAAGAGGTCTTATGGCTATGTCTCCTCTCTAATGTTGTATGACCCTTGATGTTCATGGTATAGTTGAGACGTTATGTGGTTGGGTAATATGACCTATCTTGAATGTTATTGATTTCCTTTTGGTTGTAAGCCTAGTAGAATGATGATGGTTGAGTTAAGTTGCTCTTAAAAGGGTGTAACCTAAGTGGGGATGATGATGTGAGTAGTAAGGTTGTTGATATTTCTATCTTGTCCTTGTATTCTTACTTGAGCTTGAAACTAAAGATGTTCCTAGTAGCTTGTTTTTGATAGGAGTCTTGAATGAAAGTATGATTTGCATGTTTTCCATATGTTATGTATGTCTTGAGTGATACTATGTTAAACATATTTTAA
>NC_028644.1:50403167-50406540 GCF_001406875.1 Solanum pennellii
TTTAAATAAATTGACCTTTATGCCTTGCTTGGGTGTGAACTAATGAGACTTGTAAGTTTGTTGAGGAGAAGGACATTCCTCCCTAAATAGTACTAAGCATGGTTTTGTTGAGTATGTCCCTCATGGAATTAGGCCTAACAAATAAGAATCCATTGTTAACCTAGTTGACTCAAGTCTATATGCATTGAAGTATGAGTGCCTAATTGCTTCTGGAGTGATGTTAAATCTACCTAAGAGTGACTTGAATGTGGTTGAATGATGAGCTCTTAATGAATTGAAATGTAAAGACCATGTTATGATTAGGAGAAGGATGTTCCTCCTATTAACATGATAAGAGCCCAAGTGTTTGATGCATAAAAGAGTGAGTGAATAGAGGTTGTGCTTGCTTTTTTTGAATTAAGTGCTAAATGGTTAGAAGTTTGTGTTCATTGTAAGTTTGGTGTATTAAATTCTATGTGAATATATTTTCATTTTTGTGAGCTTCTGTATGAGCCATTGAAGTCCTTGTTTTCTTTAAAGTTCTCCAAGTGTCATTCGAGGACGAATGTTCCCATTTGGGGATATTGTAAGACCCCCAAAATGAGTTAAGGTATCTAGAGACAAAAATGTGTCTAAAAAGGTTGAAAATATGTTAAATAAGTGTTTACAGTATGAATGATTGATTTGAATTCATTTGGTAGTCAACCGTCCAAGACGTTCGAAAGTTAGTCCTTGAGACGTGCATGTGTGTCTTGGTGAGTCTTTACATATTTCATATGTTCCTTTTGGTTGAAATTGATATGGAAGGTCCTTGGATCATATAATAGTTAATGTATGTTTGGAACGTCCGGGTACCACTCCCCAAGTGCCCCGCAAAAGGCCCTCAAGGAGGACCGAAACATTGCCTTGGTTGTGTCATTTGATGAGTCAATTTGACGCCTCGTTCCTCAATCAACTCCCCGTCGATGGGAGGCGTAGCTCGACATCTTGATTGGTTAGCCTCATGCATCAAAGGAGGATCCTCATTCAACAACGACAGAGTAGAAGGAAACCCCGACGTCCAGTTGACGCCTCGTCGCCTGCAATCTGCTGCATGCACTATTTCATTAAAAGGGTGAATGAGAAATTCACCCCACGTTTCTAACTTACTATGGACGGTTATTATGGGGTATTTAGGTCTATTAAGTTTTTTAATAACATGAAAACCCTATTCCCAATCCATTATTAAAAATTAGATTCCCTCTCCAAAAGTATCCTCTCTAGAAACCTCCATTGGAGATGAAGCTCAAGAACATCCATGGTGATGTATTATTACGATTTCTTCACCAAGTATAAGGTATGGTGATCCTTTATCTCTATATAACCTTTGATCTAGAGAGTTCCTCCTATGGTTTTCAAAGAGAATTCATGATCTATCTTCCTAGATTTCAATCTTGCCAAGGATTCTCTCTAAAAACGATTTCAATAGTATGATTATAATGAATTGATTATTTAATACTATTTTGAATGTTATTTTTAATCCAAATGCATGGTTAAACTATGATCCTCTCAATCTCAATTTAGCCTATATTGTAGTATGTCGTAATCTTGATGCTAGAATGATGCTTATGAGATTCAATTATGATAAATTGATTTCGCTACTGCATATGACGTAAATTTATGATGAATTACGTATAGGTTATCAAATTTGGATCAGGGTTTAATGATTAGAATGAAATTGACCGATCTTCTTCTACTTCAATGTAGTAATTTCAATGTTATCTCGATTAATTGTAGTTGAAGTAGGATTTCATTTATGTTAGGTATATTTAGCTATTGTCCTATATTTTGTTATTGATGAATTATGAATACTGATCATTTATGATCAAATCAAGGGGGATTTGGTAAGTGATCTATGTTTCTCTACTCTCTATTGAATTGGTGATGTTGTGTACATGGTAGTATCATGATGTTGTTATGGTTTATTCATGATTTCTTCCATGTAAATGTACTTAAGATAATTACCTATACTGGATTTGTTGATTAAATATGAATATAGATCAATGATGATCAACGGTTGATGAATTTGTAAGGTCTACTCTTGTAACGACCTGTTTAGTCGTTTTGAGCATTAGAGTTATTCTAGGAAAAACTGTCAGGATCGACGGATCCCACGACGGACCGTCATGGGCACGACGGACCGTCGAGGGGGTCTCGTACCAAAACACTTAGAATTTAGAAAATTGGGTACTGAGATCGACTCTCTGAACTTCGCGACGAAATGGCTGGACGGACCGTCGCAGGCACGACGGGCCATCACAGATTCTTTAATGAATTGAGTCTCTGAACTTTGTGACGTAAGCAGCAGGACGGACCGTCGCAGGCACGACGGGCCGTCACAGGCTGCGTAACCCTGACTGGGTCGGATTTCTGTTAAATGTTTTAAGGGGAGTTTTGGACTATTCATGCCTATAATTATAAAGTTAGTGGATTAATGTTAATAATTCAATTACTTGGGGGTTAAAGGAGACAACCTTGAAATAAAAAGTGGGTTATTCTTATCATCTTTTATACTTAATTATATGACAATTAGGGTAAAAGAAAAAGGGTTTTGAGTAAGAAGAATAAAAAGAACAGAAAGAGAAAGGGAAGAACGATCGATCAAGAAGAGAGAACGCATGGAAAACAAAGGTTTTGGGAAGATAGCTTGTTTGATCGCAATTCTTCGGTGGAGGTAGGTTATGATTTATGCTATTCGTAGTAAACTCTTAATAGCGAATGATATGTGTTGGGTAGTATTATAAAGTCTTCTATATGCTTAATTGTGTGCTTACATGATGTGATTATATAATTGTGATGAATTAGCATGATGAGGCTATTGAATCTTGAATCCTAAATTTACTTTGTTATTGATGATGCCTTGGTATAAAAGAAGGCTTGATGAACTAAAGTAATGAGATTAGAGGATCGGGTGTCACGTTCCGACACCAGGATAGTATAAGTGTGGGTGCCACTCGCGACCCGTTTTGGGTCGTGACAACTCTATTCCTCTACTTTTCTATGCAATGATTACTTGAATTGGCCTTGTATGGCATTGTGTAGTATGGCCCACTTATGGTGGCGGTGTCTACTTCTTATCAATCTATATATGTGTTGATTATTTCCTTGAAGTCAAATTGATGTTATGTGAGTGTGTGGTTCTGATGATCACACTATGTGAAGCGTATGCCTAGATTCTATTGTAGTTATGATGTAGGTTGTATTGCTATTCTATAGGCATATAGAGGACTATGTTAGGATTATGTTAGGTGCTTCCACTGATGAAGTAATGATGATTAAGGACCCCTACCTACATACCTCTATATGAATGTGTGAATAGCTAAGGTGAGGAGCCTTGAAGGTAATGTGATGTTGT
>NC_028644.1:50416540-50430098 GCF_001406875.1 Solanum pennellii
AATTTTCACAAAAAGGCATGATGCATGGTTTCAAGTAAAATGTCCCTTTTAAATAAATGTTTTGCATTGTTGTCATACTTAGTGCATTCTTGTACTAACACCATTATTCTTTACCTTTTTACACGAAGTGTAGGCTATGGATTCTTAAAGGATCTCTCTATGGTGAAGATATTAATATGTGATTCCCAAGCTCAAGGAAAGGAATCCTTAAGTCCAAGGATTTCTTAAGTCATGCCTTACTGTAAACTTCCATAATAGCTTAGTTAATGAATTATGTTGTAAGTGTCTTGTCCCTAATGTACTCTAATGTTATTGATTCTAAGATGACAAAGAGACTTAGAGTCTTAACTATGTACTTATGATACTTAATTTATAATGGAAGTGATGTTTCTAGCATATGATGTGGTATGAAAGTTTTAAATTTTCGACAAAATTTACCTATTATAATGCAATGAATGATAACTATGGGCTTTTATGATACTTCCGAGAGGTCAAGTGCGCCATGTTACTTCTAGGGGGTGCTCCCCTGTCGTGACTCAAAGAGGACCGAGCAACAAAATGCTTATTGGGACATGGACTTTTCAAGGTTGATGATTTATGTGCAAAAAGGAAGAAAAGCTGAGAGATAGAGAGGAGTTCAAGAACAAGTGGGCTAAGACAGGGAATGAGTTCGGGCAAGAGAAGAATAATGCTAATCAATCATCCTTCGAAAAAAAATAGAAACGTCCTGCTCCATTGTCTGCTAGTGCACCTAGATCTAAGAACAAGGGTGCGTATTATGATTAGATTTATAGAGTTAATCTTTTTAGTTTGGCGCAAGCAGGTAGAAAGCCTCCTACCGATACCAAGTGTGGTAGAAACCACTCTTGTTCTTGTCGTGAGGGCTCCGCTGGTTATTTCAAGTGTGGCAAGACCAGTCATTTTATGAGATAGTGTACAAAGAGTAAACAACAAAATTTCACTGGGGGCAATAGAGCCCAATTTTCTTCAATTTCTCCACTTGACCAAATTGCACATAGAGGAACTACTTTTGATACTTGTGGAGGAAGAAGCCACTTGTATGCTCTCAACAATTGCCTAGAGCAAAAGGATTCGCAAGATGTTGTCAACGGTATGAATCAAGTTACTAAATTTACTATTTATGCTTCGCTAGACCTAGGAGCAAGTTTATCTTTTGTAACTCCATATGTTGTTATGAATATTAGTATTATTCCCAAGCAACTTAGTGAACTATTCAATGTTTCTACACCTATTGGTGAGTCCATTCTAGCATAGAGTGTTCATAGTGATTGTAACATTTCTGTCAATCTCAAGAGTACCATTGTTAATTTAATTGAGTTAGACATGGTAGACTTTGACGTCTTTCCTAGAAAGGACTGGCTTCATGCCTATTATGCCTTAATTTATTGTAGCACTCTAGCTATCAAGTTCCAGTTTCCAAGTGAGCCAGTCCTAGAGTGGAAAAGTTCAACATTTCTTAAGGGTCGTTTCACTTCATACCATAAGGCAAAGAAGTTAGTTTCTATGGGGTGTGTCTATCACTTAATCTGATTTACTGAGTCAAGTGTTGATGTACTCCTATTCAGTCATTTTCACTAGTAAAAGAGTTCTCACAATTCTTTCCGGAGTATATTCCTGGAGTCCCTCCTAAGAGAGAGATAGACTTCAGTGTAGATATTGTTCTAGATACTCATCCTGTCTCTATTCCTCTATATTGAATTGCACTAACATAGTTGAAAGAGTTGAAACAACAGTTGAAAGATCGGTTAGATTAGGGCTTTATTCAACCTAGTGTCTCTCCTTGGGGCGCTACGGTCTTGTTTATATGAAATAATAATGGTTCGCTTAAGATGTGTATAGACTACCGTCAATTGAACAAGGCTAACATCAAGAATAGGTATCCTCTTCCAAGGATCGATGACCTTTTCGTCCAGCTTCAGGGTACTTCCTGTTTCTCAAAAATTTACCTAAGAGCTAGCTACCATAAGTTGAATAACAGTTGAATATGACATCCCAAAGAAAACTTTCAAAACCATATATTGACATTATGGTTTCTTGGTTATGTCCTTTAAGTTGACCAATGCGCCAACAGTATTCATGGATCTTATGAATAGAGTCTTCAAACCTTATTTAGATATGTTTGGTATCGTCTTCATTGATGACATACTAATATATTCAAGGAATGAAGAAGATCATGCTATTTACCTCAGGATAGTCTTTCAAACTTCGAGAGATAAGAAATTGTATGCTATTCTCAAAATGTGAGTTTTAGCTTAAGTTTGTGGCATTCTTGGGACACATAGTTATCAGTGATGGAATTAGAATTGGTACCCAAAAGATAAAAGCAGCTAAGAGTTGTCCTATATTGACGTCTCCAACTGATATTAAGAGTTACTTGGGTTCGGTTGGCTACTATAGAAGGTTCGTTTAGGGGTTTTCTCCTATTTCATCGCCTTTGACCAAGTTGACTCAAAAGAAATTTAACTTTCAATGGTGTGAAGCTAGTGAAGTGTTTTTAGGAATTGAAAAGGAATCATTTAGTGTCGGCCATGCCCAGGGTGTAGGCTCGGGGCATGACATTTTTGACACGAGTGTTGCACGTAATTACTAATTCAAAAATTATATGTTATAATAAATAGTATTACTTATTTAAGTGAAGATGTGAACAATAAACTCAGCATAAAATAATATTGCAGATTCTTTTGTAAAAGTAAAATATGGATCGTCATATATATCTCTTATTCATGCGAACCTATGAAGATGCTGAATAAAAAATTTTATTCGTTAAGTTTGATAAAGTATATATATATATATATGTCACTTTGATGATGTTCAATCATGTAATTAGTCGTAGCTCACTAATATTACCTTATAGACGATATTTGTTGTGCGTTTTTCTTGTATTCCACATTAGACTATTTAAATGTCATATGAACATGTGAAGAGAACAACTGCATATTATTCTTTTAGAACTATGTTTTGTACATTATTTTTTGTTTTATAAGCTATAACATAATAAATGTTGTTCTTATTGGGCTCTTATATTTTAATTATCCATTTATTGTGTACATACATAAAAAATAGTTATTTGTCTGTCTATAGTTAACTAAGAAAGGTTTCCTTTTTTATTACCAGAAATACTAAAAAAAATTTATTAAAGAATATATACTATCTTTGAAATCATATATATAATCACATGTTTATCTTACACCTTACAAAGATATAGTTCATGTACTTGTAAGCGACTTTCAATTTATTCAACCAAGCATAATTTGGTGCGACAAGATACGTCCGTAAAACATGTAAATTGTGATATATGAGATCAAATATAGGTGTAATTTGTTCCAGATACAATGTATCCAAGTGGATTCACTTGTATCTTTTTTACATAGACAAATCTTGCTCACCCGCCTCACATATCACTCGCCATTCTCTATCTCGCTCTTGTATCGTATCCCGTTTACATGCGAATAGTGTGATTCATATGTATTTAAGATATATATAATAATGTCGCTCACCTCCTTCTTGTTCTTTCTTGTCTCTCTCCCTTTTTTAGTATATCTGGTAGCAAAAATATGTATCGAGGTGTATCTACTTTAAATATGATATGAAATTATTAATTAGTGAAACAAAACATAATAATTTCAAACTATAGAGATAATTAATAAGTATGGTATAAATATTCTGTAGTTAGATAATTTATCTCTTTTATTTTATAAATATGTTAGGTTTATAGATAATGACTTAAATAAATACCTTCTTTTATTTAGGACCATTTCAATCAAGTAAAATGTAGAAAAAATGATAGGGAAATGATTATTGGTCTATTTCCGTTACCAAAAGTTTAACTAAAATTTAGGAAAGGGCAAACATACCTCCTACACTATTGTAACGATCCATTTGATCGTTTTGAGTACTAGAGCTTTTTATTTCATAAAATACTTCCGCTATATTATAAATAGTTATTTAGACTATTCATAACTACTTTATAAAATTTGTGGGGTAGTTTTAATAATTAAATTTGTTGGTTGTCAGGAAGATAACATTAAAATTAGTAAGATTTAATATTTATTAGTTCACAATTTGTTACCCTAGATAATTAAAAAGACTAAGCAACAGAAACACTATCTGCGGCGTCAACTAGAAGTGACTGCCATCCACGTAGTGCTTCAATCTCTTTGATTTCATTCAGTAACATTTAGTATGTTGCACTGTTATTGATTTGAAAAGAGATATCCATTTGAGAAGAGGTTGGAATTGGAAATTCCTCATATACACTTTAGTGGGTTTCATTATGAAGTTTGAGTTAGAGCAAAGTTAACTGTTGAATGGTTGGTCATTCATTTTATGTAATGATGTGGTGGGAGAAAGAAGTTGCAAAGTTCAGTTCTAAAGGCAAAGTTTGTAATTTGATTGAGAAATTTAGGCACATGGGAATTTACTATTTGTCTCATATTTGTGGGTTTAAAGAGAATGGGAGTTCAACAGTTAGCAATGCAATTGGATTATAATTTTGCAATTGGTTTCTTCTACAAGTAATTTGTTTTACAACATAGTGAGATTTACTTTATAAGTCAACTTAATAGTCATAGTAAAAATAAATATTTTATATATGGAGATAAATAATTAAATATTATGTGTATCAAATTATTTAAATGCCATTGAAGTTATTCTAATTGGAGAAATTAAGATTTACCATTAGTTTTAACTTTAGGAAATTGATTAGAGAATTAAGTAAGTTTTTTTATTTTAAATGAAACCCAATAAAGGGTCATTTATTTAATACAATAAAAGTATAAAGAAGAGACAAAAAGTGGTTTGCTTTCAACGAGAAAAAAACAAAATAAAGCAAAACAAAAATGGAAAGCTTTAAAAGGAAGAGCTACATTTCATGTGCTCGGCTCTCTTGCCCAAATTGTCACATCTTCTTCGATGAAAATCCATCTTGCCGATCTCCATTCATCTCTCAACACCTCCGCACAAAGTACAATCTACAAGACACAAATTTTGTGTTAAATAATTTTAACGCCAAATTTCTCGCTGACGCTATGATTCTAACCAATGAAGACTCTTTTAGTTTGAGTGGAGTAGCTCTAAATTACAACAGATATATGAGATGTTCTAGAGTATTTCAGTCAATGTCCTTTTAAATGGAGTCAAATTTACGGTCTCAAGATCTGCCGAAACTTCCTCCCAGCTGAATCGAGCTTAATCTAGATAAGTCTTACACCCCTTCGATTGACATTTAGTTTTATGTGGTTCTCACCTCTAATTTATCGTCCAAGCGGGTTGAACCCCTAAACAAGTTGACACCACTGCTCAAGACAACCAAAAAAGCAGGTTTTGTTCTGAAGTCTACGAAATATTTCAGTGTTCTAGTTCTTGCATATCAACTGAGTCTGTTACCCAATTCCTTGTTGTTCATACATTTAATTAATTCTATGTCTCCCTATTCTATCCTGTAATTCTTGTTTTCAATTTCTATTATACGTAAATTAGGAATTTTTTCTTTTCCTAATTGCACAATTGCTTTAGCTTTTTGTGGAATCTCCTTCAAATTATTAATTGCTGCCTATTTATATCTGCACAATTAACCATATGATTAGTTAAAAAGTCTGCTATGGAGTTCCCTTCCACGAATGTATGACATATCTACACCTCATCATTAATCATTCGACTTTTTATGTACCAAACATCACAACATATCAACTATGGAACCTCCCAATTTCCATGTAATACTTGTTTAGACAATATAGAGTCCGTATCAATGATCAGTGGAACTTGATTAGTATGCAAATAATAATCTAGGCCAATTTTTATAGCTTTAATTTCAGCCTCAATAACTAAAACATCTTTTAATACCCTAGTCTTATCATAAAGGAAATCACTTTCTTCATTTCTTACACAAAAGGCAAAAGAATCTATCTGTGGCCCGTCATTGTTGCATTTATAAGTTCTAGTGGGAGGATGAATCCATCAACAACCTTGTAGTTGATCAATGGTGAATACTCCTCTATGAACTTCACAATTAGGGGCCAAGTGATCTTACCCATCTCTTTAACCAAGGTAATCTAGATTTAACAAATAAATATATGTTTTTTTAAATCTAACCCTAGCTTACTCATTTTCTCCCCATGATTGATCAAGTTCTTCTTTTCCGTATGCTCCATATAATTAGTGAAGGAACCACTTTAAGAACTTGTTTCAGTTTTGTAGGGCAGTCAGCATTCCACCAATCCTCAAGAACTTGCCTAAGCTGAACCACTGGAAAATGCAAACCT
The DNA here is from genome assembly GCF_001406875.1 of Solanum pennellii. Lineage (NCBI taxonomy): Eukaryota > Viridiplantae > Streptophyta > Magnoliopsida > Solanales > Solanaceae > Solanum > Solanum pennellii. The sequence continues at coordinate 50,422,822 of NC_028644.1, forward strand.
GCAGCTTCTACAGAAAACCTCCACATTGTGTATGAATAAGAAGAGAGAATAAACAAAGCATAAAAGATTCTTGTATAATCATTACAACAACAACACTCCATATAATCGATTATTCTCCTTCAAATAAAAACCTCTCCTGTAGGAATTATTCTGTACCACATTCCCCATAAAAGGAAAGACACCTTGAAAGGTATGTCTTTTTCCCAAATGTTAAGGATTAGCTATATGATACAACCCCAAAATGGGCGGGATGACACTTTTCTTATCCCACCAAAACAAGTCAGCCAAAAACTCAACAATTACAATAAAATGCGGAAATTATTATGATCAACATAAAAATACCCCTAAAATCAGGTTGAGCATCTAAAGTATTACAATTGAATGAAAAGAAAAATACAAGTCTCGTATGACATTGTTTCTTAAGTAGGAAAAGATCATAAACAGGAGTAACAAGGTTTGCTGAGATGAAAAATAGCTACCTAACAAATCTCCAAGAAGCCTCGTAGAAGAAGAGAGTATATTATAAAGGATTGGCTAGTGACCTACAAAATATTATAGAACCAAGGGGTGAGCACCAAACCACACGGTACTCAGCAAGTAAATCTCTAAACACAAGTTAAGGGAATGAAATACGTGTACTCCTAATACCCCAACTGAATCTCCACAACTATATCTGCATAAAATTTAGCCCAATCTAACGATTCACAATTTATAAGTACATACCTGAACAACAACATCCTAAGCATCACTTATCATCAATAGCGATCTCAATAATCATCAACCAATATTCTACAACTACAACCTACATAAAACCAGCCCACCTAATAGTTCATAATTCACATAGAACACAATTAAACAACAACACTACCAATTACTATCCCAAACAACAATCTCAATATTTATTAATCAACGTTTCACAGAAAGGCACTCACAAGAATAGCTACAATATCAAGTTCACTAGTGATAAATATCTGTAATTGATATGCTAAAAATTACTTCTCAAGTAAGAAGTAAATTGGTCGTACTAAATTTGATACGCTCAAACTTACTTCTCAAATAAGAAATAAAGCGATCGTATCAAGTAAAGAACCCAACTAATGAGATTGGGATCGTTTCCACGAGTAAAATAGTTCAGACTTAACTTTATTCTATTATTACTAATATTTAGTCAATTATTTTCCTAGAAAACAAAAGACAAAAGAGGGGAATTTTATATCTAAATTAATGAAAATAATTAACTAAATTAAAGTAAACAACTAACAAATTTAAATCTTGGAGCTTAATCAATTAATAATAGTAACTAGGGCTTAAGTGTTCCCCACAGGTTTCTAACTTGATAATCCTTACTATAATAATTCTTTCCTAGTATCTTGCATGTAAAGTGATAAGTTATGTAACTCTAAATCCTTGGTCCGGCATCTAAAAAATTTCACTCTGCACCTTGGTCCGGCTACGTGTGTTGCTATACTAACCCTTACCTTTTCCTCATATTAAGCATTGTATTCGATATTTGACTAAGTTACCTCGTACCAATCGACACCAGCCTATTTGATAGTATAAACTAAATCTATGTTGATAATTCTTTTCCTATTATCTACCTCCTTGGTTCGGCAAGTAGAATTAAGGCGAGTTCTAATGTTGGTCATCTGTTAAAAAGACTTCTAAATGAAAGAATTATCAATACATGCAAGACACTATTCTAGAATTGCTATTTCAGTTAGATTTGACATCATTATTCACCCATGGTTCACTCAACCCTAGTTATAGAGTTTAGTTACCCATTTGTCATAATCACACAATTCATATATTTAATATAACAATTCATGCACTTACTTTAATGAGAAAGAATAAAATCTAGAAATTCACTTGATTAATCAACAAAAGCACCAATAATCAATTCCAGAAGAAGTGTATCAATTACTGAAATTAATCCTTCAATACTTGAACAAGAAAACTAAAACTTATCCAAAAGTCTAACTATTGAAAAGTCTACAATCGTAAAGTCTAACTCTCCAAAAGTCTAACCCCAAAAATGAGGTTTTTCAAAATATTTATAATAAAAACAAAAACCTAATGAAAGAAGAATTCTAATTACTGAAAATTTGTCAAAACACGTCCGAGTCAATGGACCTCCTGACGGAACGTCGTGGTCACGACGGGCCGTCATGGCCTCCGTCGTCCCATACTTCACAAATTCTTCTGTTGCTTTCTTCATTACCCTCAACGGACAGGTATGACGGACCGTTCAAAGAACGACGGTCCGGTAAGGCTCTCCGTTCCATAATACTTAAACTTCTTGGAATTTGGGTACTGCGACTAATCTCTAATCATCACGACGAACAGCAGGACGGACCGTCGTGGACTTCCGTAATCCTACACTAGGTCACACTTCCCCATCTTCCTTCAGCAGCTTTACTACAATGCCACCTACGGACCCTCACAAGCTCGACGGACCGTTGTGGGCTCCGTAGGTGGTCTCTTCTGCATTTCTCGCTCAAAAAGTTGCGTGTTCATCTTTGGACATATTTACTGCAAATAAGGAGAAACTTACATAAAAATCAATACCAAAAGGCTTTTGGACACACACTAAACTTAAGGAAAAAGCATTAAAAATACCGTGAAACCACGGTACATCAACACCCTCAACTTAAATTCGTTGTTTGTCCTCAAGCAACGCACGATGTCTCACTACAAAATCATTGTACAATACTATCCATATTTTAGCTTTCCCAATCATTTGGCTATCAATCCCAATCAATCTCATCATGTTTATGCATGTTATTACTATTAGGCTTGAATTATGTGGAATCAGACCATGACACAGACTCACCACGCACTGACACCTATCTTGTTCAATTTCTCACCAAGGTGCTAATATTTCTGGTATTGCAACTAGTGTCCTCAATTCAAAACAACATCCTCATTTTTCACACAATGATTTCAGTTTGAGTATAAGGATTACTGTTCTACACTCACTCTCAGAACAAATTCACAACTCATTGATACATATTGCCATAAGCTTGCCCTTATTTTCGCTGCTTTAAGTTCGCCATACAACTCTTAGGATCACGATAGGAATTTCTTAGCTTTTAACATAGGCTTAGGGTCAGGTAGGATATATTTATGTATACTTTAGTGAATTGTTTCCCTACTTGACATATCGGTTAAGCATCCTACCTTTTCATCATTTTATTTCGCCCTTTTTCTTATATTCTTTCACCTTGGTATTTTCCCTTCTTTCTTCATTTGTATAAGTGACTCTTTTCTTTTCCTTCTTGTATTTATTAAATTTTTTTATTTCACTTTTCTTTCAACTGGTTCTTGAGTAACTTTAATTTTGTTCTTTCTCTCTCTTTGTTCTTTCAACCCCACTTTCCAGAGCATTCCTCATAATAGCCACCCTCAACTCATGGCTTTGCCATAAGTCAAAGTACACAATATCCAAAGTTGGGTCAGGGCCACGAAAAGGTTGTTTACTACATTACCCACCCTCAACTTATTCTTTTGGCATAAGCTGAGGTGCACATGTCCAAGGAGGGACCTCGGCGAACATATTATTTCCAGAAAAGATCAGTTGGGATGAAAAAGAAAGATCTATTTTAAGCTCAAATCAATTGGATCAAAGAGGGATTAATTTCATTCCGTTTTTTTAAGCTAAAAATTAGCTATATCGAACAAGGGCCTATGATCCTTTCCTAATTGTCTATTACAGCTTACTTTTAGCAGGACTAACCAGGCAAGTTCTAGCTTAGTAAAAATAGTGGACTATTCAAATTTTTCTCACACTCACTTAACATCTCATTACCCTACCAGATTATCAGAGACCTAGTTCCAGTTTTAGACTTAGGGTCATGAAGTGGTGTATCTCTATGTCATGCTTAGAGCCACACATTTATCAATTACTGTGCCTAGCCATGAATCATTTTAATTACATCAGGATATAATTTTTATTTTAGCCATCATGCTTCAGAGTTATACTATGTACACAAGATATAGACATGTCGGTTCAACAATAAAATGATCAGTCTCTTGGAGAAAAAGAACACAGGCAAGAAAACCCTAAAAGAGGATCATTAATTGGGCTACTCGGACTTCACCCTAGCACTCACTTTCCATTTACCCCACCCCCAACAAAAAAATATGCAATTGTCCCCAATGCATAAAAAATACTTAAATACGAGAGTGGTGGGTGAAGCAAACCTGGGCGTGAAGCATCGGAGATCAGCAAGATTGTGGGTCCAGCTCCCCGGAACCCACGACATATGTAGTCTGGACACCCTCAGTATTGTCCTCATCAGCAACAACACTATCAGTAGTGCCCGCCGCTGTCTGCATATTGCTGGAGCTATATGCCCCAGCAGCTGACTCTACAACCCTAATCCGACGCGCCTCCTCATCAGCAATCGAGGCTCTCCTCGCAGCCTCCATATCACGGCGCTCTTACTTCCTTGCCCTAGCCTCATCCTCCACACGACCCCTGCGCCTCTTGGAATGCTCTCGAGGGGCAGGTGGTGGAATCTCAGAAGTGGTGAATAACGCCGCCAACACTGTGTCCTCAGCAGGCTCTGCAGAAGGGGCCTCAGACTCAGGCACCCTAGCCTGTAGGACCATATCAACATCTTGTCTCAGACTCTCAACCGCAGCCTGAAGGGTCGACATGTCCACCAGCGGGGCAGGCCGGGCTAGCACCCGCAACTCAAAAACGTGTAAATGCTGATGAACGTCAGCGAGCTTCCGCTCTGTGTGCTGTGCCATTACGCTCCAAGCGCTCCTCTGCCTCAGCAATAGACCTCTGCATCCAAGGTTGGATGTGATGTAGAAGTGTGGCCATTTGAGCCTCTAATTTCTGGACCCTAGCAAGCGGGACCAGAGCGGTGAACGAGGTTGAGCGAAAGGAGCTAGGGGCAGTTCTACTACCCAAGATAGACTCGACCGGGGTAGTGTTAGTGGTTGCTGGCGTAGCCTTCCTAGCCGTTCGAGCATGTGCTACCGTATTAGCCTTATTTTCACCAAGTTGAGGCAACTCTGGATGGGGCCCTCTGCGTGGAGCCAACTCATTGGCCTCATCCCTGAAGAGGCCGATATCAACAGTGCCCAGCGGAGTGTTGAGCTGATGAATGTGCCAGTTGGGCACACCTGCGGACCTGCATAAGGAAAATATCATGCATGGAAAAGGGTATGTAGTGGTGACCTTGAAAGCCCTCTCATGCATGACCGCCTGCAGAAGCCAAGCGAAGTCCACCTCAAACCCCGCTATCATAGCCGCCATCAGAAATGCGCTAACCCATGTAACTATATTATCAGCAACCGTGGGGGAAAGGCAGTGGCGGACAATCAACCATAAAAACTTAGCCGTGAACGTCAAGTTAGCATTCCTGATGGCTCCCTCAGGCTCCGTTACCCAGTTGGCATCCTCTCCATCAATAGATAAGTGCAGGGCCATCCAACTCTTGGTGGTCTCTCTCAGCGATGGCTCACGCAAGAATTGGCCATCTTTAACAATTTGCCACCGGTAGTCGAACTCGGCGGTGAAAGGGGTCTTGTTAGCATCAACATCCTAGCCGTACAGATACCGGCGAATGGATGGTAGGGAGATATCGATCTGTATGCCGCGTACTCTAACGTGCTCAAGTGGGTCCTGTTTGGAGGGGGCAACCTCCTATCGATCTGTTATCAGAGAGTAGCCACATAAGAGGCGTAAAACTCTCACACTAACTCCTCACTGTAGCGGCCCAAAGAACAAGCTGTTTACTCTAGCCGGTGCCTAGTGAACAGATTGTGGATATCTGGCATGGTGGGGAGACTTCCCATAAGCCTCTCCAATGTGAGGGTCCGTGACATGACACCTTTATCATTTAGAAACTTGGTGTCTGAATACACTTGGTATTGCACGTTGACACACCACTGGTTAGGATAGTCGACAACCAGGGCGAAAGCACCAGTCGATGAACCTGGAGTGGAATCAGGACTGTCAGCCTCATCAGACGAGGCAGACTGTGCAGCCGTGGCGGGTTTAGGGACTTCTGCGGACCCGGAGGCTTCCTCTGACAGCGAAACTCCTAAGGAACCGGACGCTCCTTCTTCTTGTGTAGCTGACCCAGAATGTGTGCCAGTCAGCGTGCACTCCTCATCAGATTGGGAGGCAGTGACTACGCCGGACGCCACCTTTTTGGGTGTAGCTCTGGTTGCACGTGCAGCTCATACTGGAGTGGCAATGCCTGGGGCACGTACTCAGGATCATGCTCATCATCAGAGCCTATAGCTAGTCGGGCAGACGGGGTGACAAACTTTGAACACCCACGTGCGTAAACTCGATCTTGTTTTGGTGCCATTAGAGATAGTACCTATGAAGAATCAATATTATTACTAGAAGGAGTAAACATGACACAAAATACACATAAGAGCAAGGTTGTGATGACATCTATGTAGTAGCAGTGACATACGACGGACCAGCAGATGGATCGTCGTGAGTATGACGGACCATCATGGGGTCCGTCATGTCTTACTTCAACGATGTGTATGTGGAGACCCCTGAAGGAAAGTCTCTGACAGATATGACGGATAAGCAGGACGGACCTCCTGATAATGATGGTCCATCGTGGATGTCTGTCGTGGGGCACTTAGAAAAAGTATGGAGACCCTTAGGAGAGGGGTCTCTGACCGTCATGATGGTTTTGAAGGAAGGACCGTCGAGGGTATGACGGTCCGTCGTAGATGTCCGTTAGAGGACACTTGGAAAAAAATCGAGACCGTTAGGACAAGGGTCTCTGACAACCATGACGGTTGTGCAGGATGGACCGTCGTGTTAATGACGGTCCGTCTTAGATGTCCGTCAGAGGACACTTAAAAAAAGTTGGAGACCCTTAGGAATAGGGTCTCTGCCAACCAGAACGGTTTTGCAGGACGGACCGTCGAGGGTCTCCTTTCCATAATACTTGGGTACTGGGAATACTCTCTGATTATCAAGATGAACCAACAGGATGGACCGTCGTGGCTATGATGGTCCGTCGTGGACCTCCGTAATCCAACACTAGGTTAGACTTCCCCATCTTCCTTCAGTAGCTTCACTACGATGCCACCTCCTGTAACGACCTGTTTAGTCATTTTGAGCTGCAGATTTTGTTTCTGGAAAAACTGGCTGAGACGACGGAACCCACGACGGACCGTCATGGGCAGGACGGACCGTCGAGGGAGTCTCGTTCCAAAACACTTAGAATTCTGAAATTTGGGTACTGAAATCGACTCTCTGAACTTCGTAACGGAATGGCAGGACGGAC
>NC_028644.1:50431755-50432227 GCF_001406875.1 Solanum pennellii
GTGGAGGGAGTGAAGCCAAACGACTTCACCATGGCATCGACATCTAAAAGGTTTCGAAAGGGAGGTGAATTTAATGGTTGTTACACTAGAGGACAGGGTTCAGGAGGTTACTCAATCCGACCAATTCAATCTTCACTACAGACTGTAGTTGGGGGTCCACCTCAGACCGGTCAACATTTCTCTGAGGTTGGAGGTTATTCCCAGACCTCGTCATTCTCACAGAGACCTATGCTAGACTCAAGAGAATGTTATGGATGTGGAGAGACTGGACATATTAGGAGGAATTGTCCAAAACAGAGTTATAGACCCCCGATAGCTAGAGGTAGAGGTGGTCATGGTAGAGGTCGTTATTCTAGAGGATGTGGTGGCCGAGGTAATGGTGGTCACCAAAACGGCCGAAGTGACGGACAAAATGGAGCTACTACAACACCACATCGTAGGGGCAATGGGCAGACAGGTGATAGGGCCCACT
>NC_028644.1:50437928-50445930 GCF_001406875.1 Solanum pennellii
CGCAACTCTAGCCAGTCTTCATTACACCGGATTTCAGGGTGAGCTAATGCTTCTAGCTTGGACTGGATCTTCTTCCTCATGTCTTGATGCCTTGAAGTTCCGGCATGGACTAGCTTTTGTTTATTTTAGTTTCTTAGAATACTCTTAGTTTAGTAATTTGATCATAGATGTTCTTGTGGTGATGACTTCCAGATTTTGGGGAATAATAGATGTTGAATCTTAGAAGTTATTGAATTGGTTTTTATTAATGAGTTTAAGTCTTCCGCATTATTTTCTGTTGATATTATATTGAAATGTTAGGATTTAGATTGGTTGGTTTGCTCACATAGGAGGGTAAGTGTGGGTGCCAGTCGCGGCTCGGTTTTGGGTCGTGACACCTCCGGACCATCATAAGCTCGACGGACTGTTGTGGGCTACGTAGGTGGTCTCTTCTGCATTTCTCTCTCAAAAACTTCCGCGTTCATCTTTGGACAGATTTCCTGCAAATAAGGACAAACTTACATAAAAATAAATACAAAAAGGCTTTTGGACACACACTAATCTTAAGGAAAAATCATTAAAAATACTGTGATACACGGTACATCAGTAATGCAATTGAATACAATGTCAATTATAGTGATGCATGTCTGACCTAGTGATACACACACGTTGTCTCTCAGTCCGGGATATATGGGGGATATATATGTACATGCATGTATCGGGCACGCGATACGATCCTCGATAATAGTAACCATCGTGGCACTCGATACGTATCTCGAAATGGTTAATCCTTTTATCAAATAATCTTTATCACCACGATGTCTCAGAACGAATTCACATGATATGTTCACTCAACACAATAAATATAAAACATCAACAATTATTCAACAAGCCTTTCAAACCATTCTCAACACATCATGCACAGACAATTAATTACATTGCATTTTATTACCCCTTTTTCATAATTATAATTAATCAATGTGAACAAGTCAACCGATCACAAAGATTCATTATGCTCAAACACAACTAAGAAGGAAATACACGAATTCCACACACTTAACAAAGGTTTAGAAATTCACTTCCCTCAAATAACAAAACAATCACACTGGGGATTGATCCTTCTCTTTTTGTTGAGCTTTCAAATCAATGCAGTCTACTCAAGTTCATATTAGTAATAAGATTTTGAAACTAACAATTCCTACATTACTATGAGTATATCCTTGGCCTTAAAAATATCTCTAGAATTTATAAACAATTTCGTAAATCATGATTCCAATTCACATTTCAACTATCATATTTTTCAAGTTTCAAGTATATGGTTAAGTCTTAATTCCCCCAATATACTAAATCTGATGGAATTCACATAATACCTTATATCGAATATTCAACTACATTACCAATGTATAAAAACTTGAACCAAAATATGATTAAATAAGAAAATAAAAAGATACAGAAGTAATTACGAATAAAATTGTTAACTAATTATATTTTGCCTAATAACAACATACCCGAAATAACAAAACATATCCTTCCAAAATTCAGTTGAAGAAGGAAAGAAGATATTCCTAAGCAATTAGGATGGATTGAAGATAAGCACTTAGAAGTCAAGCCAATCTTAAAGGGGGACTGCTCCCGAAAATCGGCCAACAAAGGAAAGAAGATATTCTTACCAAACCCAAACCAATCAAGCAATTACTCAAGGAAGGTATGAAAGGAAAGAATTGATTTAATCATGCACATATCTTATATGGACATGATTCAGCAAATCAATTAAATAATCAAGGAAGCAATCAGGCGATCCTTGATTAACAAATCCCTTGGGTTTCCGAAACAGAGAAACAAGCCTCAAGATTCTATATAAAACACTTTCAGCCCAAGATGTGAAAAATACACAACTTCTATTGAAATTATTTTTAATTCTCTTTCATCATTGATAAATCTTTGTACACGCTAGTGAACAATTGTAAAAGAAAAAGAGAAAGAAAAATACTGAGAGTAGGTTATACAAGTAGAGGCAATGTCAAGTTTTAGAATACTAATTTGCATATCAGAAAGGATCAAGAGACTACTCAATCAGTATTCCGAGTACTTTGAAATCTGAAGGAAACTCATAAAACCCTAGGGGACTGGACAAGTCACCACATCGGTGATCCGACCAGAATAAACCTTTTGTGTCCTTCCGCTTATTGTTAATTTGGTTTATATTATATTGTTAACTAATCTGCAGAATAATCGACAGACTCTTTCAGGAAGCTGACTAAGAGAAATTTAATTCACCCCCCCCCCTCTTAATTATTAATTTTTATTAGAGCTGGTCTCACAACTTCAGTGTCTAACCGCACGTGAGTAATACCAAATGGCGCATTACCAAATTCCTGGTGCACTACTTCAAGACAGACATTCTTCACATCGACGTGCAACACTATTCTCATTGGAAAGATAGATTTAGAATTTTTGTATACTTAAATGACCATCAAGCATGGATAGTCATCAGGAAGGGACCAAAGCTAATTCCAAGTCTAACTTAAGAGGATGGAACTGAAAAACCTTTTGATGCAGAATCATTCTATATTACCAAGGAACAAAAAGAGGTAATTCAAACTAATGCTAGAGTTATAAGTTTGTTATACTGTGCAGTAAGCGGAGCGGAATATGACAAAATATATACATGTGAAACCGCGAAAGAAATGTGGGACAAACTTGAAGTAACCTATGAAGGAACTAAAAAAGTCAAGGAAGCAAGAATCAGCTCCCTTCTAAATGAATATGAATTATTCAAAATGGCCGATTATAAAATCTGGGTTAATGTTTTAAAGATTCAGCAAGATTGAATGTGAACTTAAATCACTTGGAATGGCGTACTAAAACTCATTACAAGTCAGCAAACTTGTTTGATGTCTTCCCAAAGCCTGGGAAACAAAAGTTGTTAGTCTTGAAGAAGGAGATCTGCAAAACATGACCTATGATGAGCTTCGAGGAAACTTAATGTCCTATGAACAAAATCACATAAGCAGGTACAATAAAGATGACAAAAAGAAAAGCGTAGCATTCGCTGATGAGACAACTGATGCTGGAGAAGAAGCAGATGAAAATCAAGATGAAGGAATCGCACTCATAACTCGTGGATTAAGGCAAACGCTCAAAAAAAGAAGACAAAGGCCTCAACATGACATTAAGAAAAACGAATTCAAGATAAATGATGATCGATGCAACTATTGCGGAGAACAAAGACACATCAAACAGAATTATCCAAAAGGAAGGAGAAAGAACAGACGAAGAAATGAGGATCCTAAAAGTCTCGGAGCATGGGAACAAGGATAAATGATTGACGATGATTATGATGAAATGGCAAACCTATGCTTCATGGATCTAGGTTAAACAAGTGAGGTAAGATCTTTAAACTATAATAACTATGGTAACTTAAAAAATTCTTTAGATATGCTTGCTCACAAATTAAAGAAAGTTATCGACGAATACAATAAACTTGCTCAAGAAAAGAAAGATTGGCAAATTCTTCTTGAGGCAAGTCAGATTGAAGTTGAGCTTTTAACAGAAGAATTGGAAGAAATAAAGAAGCAATTGAACAACATAAGAAAATATCCAAGTCGAAGTTCTGTTCGATCCAACAGAACTCCACTCTACAGGGGAAACTCTCAAAATTGCAGTTCTAACGGATCAAATAAATCTTTGACAAATTGTCACTCCTCAAATTCTGTTTCTAAAGTTATTTGTTTCACTTGTGGTGACAAAGGACATAAATCATTTAACATTAGAAAATACACTTCTGGGAAGTGTATCTGGAGACGTAAAACTACTAATCATCAAGGAACCAAAAATACTTGGGTACCTAAAAGAAACTAACTTCGTTGTTTGGTAAGAGCAAATTAAGAAAACCTACAAGAAAGGAATGTGGGTACTTGACAGTGGATGCTCAAGACATATGTGTGGAAATAAAGAAATATATAAAACCATCGAAAGAATTGATGGAGGGCGTGTCAGATTTGGAGACAATGCAAAAGGAGAAGTAACAAGAATCGCAACTATTGCTTTAAGTTCTTCATGCCATCTAGTTGAAGGACTTCAGCACAATCTTCTCAGTATTAGTCAACTGTGCGATGCTGGGTTCAAAGTTACCTCCAACACAACTACTTCTATCATAAATAATCCAGATTAGAAACTCACTCTCGTTGGAGATCGAGTAAACAATATATATGTGTTAAATAATGTTGATTTTCCTTCTCTAACATGTCTTACTGCAGCCACAAATGATCCTTGGCTTTGGCATCGAAAACTAGGACATGCAAGCATGTATGCCCTAGAGAAACTAACAAGACTTGAACTAGTAGTTTGTCTACCAAAGTTAAAATTTTAAAAAGATCATATATTTGATGTTTTCCAACTAAGCAAGCAAACTCACGCATCCTTCAAGATAAAAGACATTGTAAGTACTTCTAAACCTCTTCAACTCCATTATATGGATTTAGTTCGTCCTACTCGAACTCCCAGCATTGGAGGTAAAAGGTATGCGTTTGTAATTGTCGATGACTTATCTCGATGCACATGGCTAATTTTCTTTCTCACAAAAATGAAGCATTCGCTAATTTTGAAGCTTTCTGTAGAAAATTTCAAACAGAAGCAGGGTATTTCATCACTACAATTCACAGTGACCATGGTGGTGAAGTTGAAAATAAATTTTCTGAAGACTTCTGTGCTCATAATGGATTCACTCAAAAATTTTCTTCACCTAGATCACCTCAACAAGTTGAAAGAAAAAATCGCTCTCTACAAGACAAAGCAAGAACTATGTAACTAGATCGAAGTCTACCTGACCATTTTGGGCAGAAGCAGTGAGTACCGCTTGTCACATATTGAATCAATGTCTCATAAGACCCATATTAAAGAAGACCCCGTATGAACTCTGGATAGGAAAGAAACTGAATATAAGTTACTTCCATCCCTTCAGCTATAAGTGCTTCATTCATAACAATGGTAACAATAATCTTGGTAAATTTGATCCGAGAAGCGATGAAGGCATACATTGGGCTATGCAATTTCTAGCAGAGCTTTTAGAGTCTTCCATAAAAGAACTTTATGTGTTGAAGAATCTATGCATATTGTCTTTGATGAAACTAATGCAACCTTGCAGGAAATAGAAAATTGCAAAGATGAAACTCCTCATGTCAGTAGAACTGAAGTCGTTCCAAGGAATGCTCCTGGAACTAGTACTAACGACTCAACTGTAGTAGAGGATAAGTCGACTACTCCAGTCGATAAAACAAGCATTCCTTTTGAATGGACACATAATTCAAATTATCCTGAAAACTTCATTCTGGGAAAACCAGATGACAAAAATGTAACAAGATCTTCCCTATGAAAACAAGCATCCTTGGCTCTTATCATTCAAATGGAGACAAAATGAATTAATGAAGTTATGGAAGATGAATCATGGGTAAAAGCTATGAAAGAAAAACTGGATCATTTCGGAAAAAAATTAACTATGGACCCTTACTGAAAAACCAAAGAATTGTTCAGTTATAACAACCAAATGGGTATTTTGAAACAATTTTGATGAAAGCGGAAAAGTCATTAGAAACAAAGCTAGATTGGTAGCTCAAGGATACTCACAACAGGAAGGAGTTGACTATGATGAAACATATGCACCGATTGCAAGGTTAGAATCCTTTCGTATTATGTTAGCTTTTGCATCATTCAATTGCTTTAAACTCTTTCAGATGGATGTTAAAAGTGCTTTTTAAAATGGTCTTATTAAAAATAAGAAGTGTTCGTAAAACAACCTCCCGATTTCGAGAACCCTTCTTATCAAGACTATGTTTTTAAATTATCTTATGCTCTTTACGGTCTTAAACAAGATCCAAAAGGTTGGTACGAAAGATTGAACACCTTTCTCATTAAAATTATTTTCAACGAGGAAAAATTTATACCACCTTATTTACAAAAAAATCTGATTTATGCATTCTCATTGTTCAAATTTATGTTGACGATATTATTTTTGGAAGCTCTAATCTCTTTCTCTATGAGAATTTTTCCACTCTTATGAAAGGAGAATTTTAAATGAGTCTTATAAGTGAACTTTCATTCTTTCTCGGCCTTTAAATCAACCAATCAGACAAAGGAATTTTCATAAATCAAAGTAAGTATACAAAGGAGCTTAGAAAAAGGTTTGGAATGGAAAAAGGTAAAGCGTTTGGCACTCCAATGAGCCCATCTACCTGTCTAGAAACTCATACTATTGGAAAACCTGTTGATAAAAAAATATACCGAGGAATGATTGGCTCTCTACTATATCTCACCGCCAGTGGAACAGATATCATGTTTAGTGTGTGTAAATGTGCACGCTTTCAATCCTCTCCTAAAGAATCGCATCTTACTGCTGTTAAGCGTATCATATGATATCTCATTGGATCATCATATCTAGGATTATTGTACGCCTTCTCTAATAATTTTGACTTCATTTGATATTCAGATACTGATTTTGCAGGTGATAAAAATGATAGAAAAAGCACTAGTGGAACATGGCAATTTTAGGAAAATCTCTCATATTTTAGTATAGCAAAAAGCAGACTTCTGTGGCCCTCTCAACCACTGAGGCCGAATATCTGGCAGTCAGAAGTTGTGACAATCAACTTGCTCTGGATGACGCATCAACTTTTAGACTATGGTCTAACATTCGAGGTAGTACCTATTTTTTGCGATAATACTAGTGCTATCAGCATGTCTAAATATACCGTACATCACTCTCGGGCTAAGCACATTGATATTTAACATCATTTCATTCGTGATCATGTCTAAAGTGGTGATTTTGTGCTTGAATTTATAGATTATTAAAATCAATTAACAGATATTTTTACTAAACCCTTGCTTGAGGAAAGATTTTGTTCCCTTAAGGAACAACTTGGTATTATTAGAACTGGAATTTAATTTATTTCCTTATATTTATTCTACTAATTGTTTTCTTTCTTTTTGTAGTAATTATGATTGTCCCGTCTCTCCATAAAAACTCCTCAACTTCTACAACCGTCCCTTCAATTGTCCTTTCTTCTATCCCTATATCTCTTTTTTATTTCCTTTTCTTCTTCCTTTCTTCTCACTTCATTGTCTCTCACAAATGACTCGCACTCGGTCAATGGCTACTCTACAGAACGCCTCCCCATATCCATATGGATCCATTGAAGTAGAACTTCTCTCCTCTGATTCAGCTGACTTTGAATCACTGGTGCATCTTTTCTCATCCAAAAAAACGTCCTTGCTCATCCAAGAAAAAAGGGGCAAAGAAAGCTCGGATTCACTTTCCTGACTCCTTCATAGACGATGACCCCTCACTTTTCTGGGGAATTGAACACAAGATGAGGCTTTCCTCCTTTTCAAAGCAGACCATCGTACCAGGGAGAATAATCAATCTTGAACAACTCGAGGCCTCTTATTTGCTCTGTAAGTGCTCAATTTCGTGCTCAAAAGTTATCTCTGTTGTTGCATCTCTGTGGGAATGAATTTTTCGAATAACCTGTTCGTCTTTTCTATGTGAACCGTTAGATCTCGGCTAAAATTAGTGAATAGGAAACCCTAGTTCTGGGTCATCATATAATCTTAAATGATTCTCTGTTTAAAGAAGTTTTTGGTTCTAAATTTTGTGGTAATGTTCCTTTCATACATGGTAATCTCTGGCCTGATAATTTTGAAGTATCTCTTGAAAATGCTAAGGATTTTTATTGTCGAATCTGGATCTGATATTTCTAGAGTGTGTTTGGTATGAAGGAAAACATTTTCTGGAAAATGTTTTCCAATTTTCTCATGTTTGGTTGGGACAAAATCTTGGAAAATGTTTTCCAAATCAACTAATTTTCTTCAAAATTAAGGAAAATGACTTCCCTTCAAAAATTAAGGAAAACAGTTTCCAAAACTCTCATCCAATTTCAAATTATCTTTTTTTGGGGAAAAACATTAACTTGAAAAAAATATTTTCAATTTCAAAATTTTATTTTTCATTCGATCCCTGACAGCCCCA
>NC_028644.1:50447104-50472185 GCF_001406875.1 Solanum pennellii
TTTCATAAATTAATTGTTATTCTAGTAAAAATAAAAGATATCTCTCAAAAACATTTTTAATTCATAAATTTAACACTAAAAATCATTTCCGGAAAATATTTTTCTAGTTACCAATCAAACATGAGAAAATAAGTCCAAAATCTACTTGTTTTCCAGGAAAACATATTCTAGGAAAACATTTTCCATGGAAAACATTTTCCTCCATACCAAACACACCCCTAGTTTTAGTCCATTTTCTTTGGGTTTTGAGAATTGTATTCTTGCTCATATTGTGGCTACTACCCTTGTTCCTCGTAAAGGATCACTGAGTAATATCTCATATAGAAATGTTTTTGTGGTTTACTATCTTCTGAAAAGGATCCCTCTGAATTGGGCTATGTGGTTTCGAGAATACATAATTGAAAGTATTGAAGACCATAACTCTTCTGTGAGCTTGCCGTATGGACTGCTTATCTCTCATATCATTGTTGACTCCCTGGTTGATCTCTCTAGGTACATGCCTATTCTGATTGATGCAACTTATGACACTCGAAGTTATTCAAGCATGTGATATGTATTGATTAATGAAAAATGGTGCAAAATAGACTCTGTTTGGTCTAGAACCGTACAACCTGGTGCGAATCGCATATCTGCCGACTCTGCCGCAATTATCCTTAACGAAGTTAAACACATTAAGGTAAGGATCGATGGTCTGGAATCTCATATACAGGTCATACTGGATTCCCTTGGGAGGGTGCTACAATTACAAGAGGATTCCAGCACTGATGTTGGCAAGTTACGTCTTGAAGTGGAGGATCTCAAGAAGGATGCTCTTCGCTCAGTCAATAAAATTCTCAAGGAAGTCAACTGCATTAAGACTGGAGCAAACTCAGCTCAAAATTAACTAAATGTCTCTATGCATACATCTTACTCTACTTTTTAAAAAACTATTGAAAAATCTTTTAACACCTTCTTCATGAACATGGTCAACACTCTGACGTACTTTCTTGCTAAACATTAAGTCCAGAATCTCTTTTCTTTTGCTCAATACACTAATCTGTGATGTTTTTTAGAACTGTAAATCGGGGCCTCTGACCCCATACGTTTTGCGTTGTATATGTGTTTTTGCCTATCCTTCTTCTTTTTCCTTTTTGATTAGTAAAAGGGGGAGAAAATATACTGGCATAAACGCAGAGGGAGCATACACAAAGCATTCGTCATTTCACAATAACATTCAAAAGGGAAGTTAAAATTACATTCTCATTTAACCTTAGCTGTCATTATAAAAAAGGGGGAGATTGTTAACTCATTATATTTGCCTAATGACAACATACAAGAAATAACAAAACAAATCCTTATGAAATGCACTTTAAGAAGGGGAGAAGATATTCCTTAACAGTTAGGATGGATTAAAGATCATCACTAAGAAGTCAAGCCAAAATTCAAAGAAGACAGCTCCCGCAAAACTGCCAACAAAGGAAAGAAGATATGGTTACCAAACCCAAATCAATCAAGCCATGACTCAAGGAAGGCATTCCCAGAAATTCAACTAAGAAAGGAAAGAATTGATTTAATCATGCACATATCTAATATGGACATGATTCATCAAATCAATTAAAGAATCAAGGAAGCAATCACGCGATCCTTGATTGATAAATCCCTTGAGTTTCCGAAATAGAGAAACAAGCCTCAAGAATCTATATAAAACACTCTCAGCCCTATATGTGAAAAATACACAATTTCACTTGAACTTATTTGTAATCCTCTATTCTCTTTGATAAAGCTTTGTACACGCTAGTGAACAATTGTAAAAGAAAAAGAGAAAGAAAGATATTGAGAGTAGGTTATACAAGTAGAGGCAGTGTTAACTTTTAGAATATCTTATTTGCATATAAGACAGGATAAAGAGACTACTCAATCTGTAATTCGGGTACTTTGAACTCTGAAGGAAACCCTTGAAACCCAATCAGACTGGACTAGACACTGCACCAGTGAGCCGAACCAGGATAAACTTTCTGTGTCCTATCAGTTACTGTTAATTTGCTTTATATTATATAATTAACTAATCTGCAGGATAGTCGAATAACTCTTTCCAGAAACTGACTAAGAGAATCTTAAGTAACCCCCCCTCTTAATTATTAAAAACCACAAGATTGCTTACTGTTTCAAACCTTACGTCGATATGCCATATCTTTCCATTCACTACTTTTGTCATCATTGACTAATCATTTCATAATGATTGGTGAAGCTCTTTTTTCCATTGAAAAGACAGCATATACACTAATAAAAATTTTCAAATTATTCTAACTTAAAACCCACTTAATTATTTCCTTTTTTCCCACTAACAATCAATATACTACTACTAATAAAATAATGATAGGATACCCATCATTTATACACCACAATACAAAGTTTTGACGATTACCTTATGTTTCCCGTTTTGTGCCGCCGATGCACATGTTAGTTTCTTCTTTCTTTTTATCTTCTAACTTAATTAATATAGGTCAAACAGTATAGAGTATTTTATAATTTTCATATTTGGCAATTATTATCAACTAAAGTAATTATTTTTTAAATATACGTCAATTACCTTATCGTAGTTAAACAAATAATTGAAAATTTCAAAACCAATTTCATCAACTGATCAAAAATAACTTGGGGCAACTAACAATAGTAGTAAAAATACTAATTTTACCAAAAAATTACAAAAATGATCTTCCGGGTCATTACACTCTATAGGTTCTTTCCTCACCATGCACAACTCCTAAGCAGACCCAATTTTAAATTTCCCATTACTACTAGGAATCAACCAAGGCTTATGTATGATCTCTGAAAAAGGCGTATCTCCCAGAACTTTTTTAATGTGCCTGCAAACCTCCTTATTTTAGATAGCAGCTAACACCTCATTATTCCATCATCATGTATTGTACAATTGAAAACTGATTTAACATGTCCATAATCATGTGAGATAGGTAAAAAATATTGCAGGGCTCCCAATTGTGTTCAATTATAAAAAAAAAACTAGCATGACCTTCTTTTGGTTCCTACCAAATTTCTCGATAAAAAAATCTCTAGCTTGAAGCATAGCCTTCCATACATTTGAACCACCATTCCATTCAACTACTTGAGGTCTATGACTCTTACAATATTTGTTTCACATGAAATTAGCCCATAAATAATTGTAAGTCCTAAACTTCCACCAGAGTATTGCGAAAAGAGATTTTGACACATCAAATAAAGATCTAAACCCCAAACCTCCCTCACTCTTTGGAACACATATATCATCAAGCAATCAAGTGAGTAGCTCTGCCATCTTCTTCAAATTTCCATAAGAATTTAACAAAAATCTTATGAATATCATAAATAACAAATTTTGAAGGGTTAACCGTAGAAAAAAGGTAAATAGGCATACATTGCAACACATGATTTATCAAAATCATTTCCCCCAAAAAGAAAAAAACTTTTCTTTCCAAAAATGGAGCTTATGAATTTTTTTTATCAATTCTGAAAAAGTTTACTTTCTATTTCTTACCATTCAATAGGACAACCCAAATACATCAAAGGAAATTTTTCTTTAGAGAAACTTTTAACTTTCTCCACAACCTGAATAGAAGTATGTGCAGCTTTGCTGAACATATAATAATAACTCTTATTATTATCAATAAGTTGACCAGATTTATGTTCATATAGTATCCGAGTTTTCACAATTAGTTGTAAGGATCTTCTGTCAGTTCCTAAAAAGATAATTGTATCATCTGCATATGCCAGATTATTAAATTGTCAACTTTATTTGGGTAGTCCATAAGATTTAAAATTAGACCTTTCAAACAACTTATTAAGAGATAGACATAAAACCTCCCAATCAAAAAAGAAAGAGTAGGAGATAGAGGGTCCCCTTGCTTCACTATCCTAGTAGAAAGAAAAATTCATGTGCTTGCCCATTATTTAGTACCGAGTACCAATTATTAGCAAGAATCGTCCAAATATTACCAGTCGCATCAGAATCAAAACCCAACATTTATAGAATTTGAATCAACAAATTCCAGTCAACTGTATCATAAACTTTGTGCATATCTAGCTTAATAACCACATTGTCTAGTTATCCCTCAATCTAATATCAGAAACAATTTTTTGAGCTATAATCACATTTTCAAAGATATCTTTACCCTTCACAAACCATAATTGATTTTGGAAATCAATCTTGGGACAAAGCCATCCAAAATACATTCTTTTTAAGGCTAGACAGATAATAATATGAGTGTTTATAGACTCATTAACTTATAAATTATACACATACACTTGATAGTAGTTTACTGGGTTTTGGTTATTCTATGGAGGTAGGATATGGTTTATTTTATTTGATAGGTAGTCTCTTAGTAGTGATTGATACACATTTAGTGATATTACGAAGTTCTCTATGTACTTGATTGTGTGATTGTGTGACTTGGTTGTGTGCTTTGGATAATCTATGTGTTCTTTGTGAATGGTCTGGAATCGTAAGACCTTGAAATTTATAATCTTGAACGCTCTCTATCAAAGTGATGCCTTGAATATAGAAATCTTGATGAAATATTGTTAAGGAAGTGGAAAGTGGTGATAATAAATGATAAATTAACAATATATTTTTGGATCGGGGTGTCACGTTCTTACACAATATTATTGGATTAGGATGTCACGTTCGACATGGAATTATTAGATTGTGGTGTCATATTCTGATATAATATTATTTGATCGCGGTGTCACATTCTGATTCGGTATTATTGGATGGGGTTGTCACGGTCTGACATGGTAATATTATTGAGGAAAACATACTGAATTAACTAAATATACTCAATATCCAAGAATTAGTTTCTCATACGAGCATGGTGTGGAGGCATGAGTCCTCGTGTGTGTGCTTGATATTGTGAATGACTAGATACTTTCTTCAGTTGTCACTAGTTCATGTCATTTGTTGTTTATCACCTACTAACTGTAATAGGTTATTTTATATTATTACTTTATCCATATTAGTTACTATTTTGAGTTGGCCTATGATATTTACATAGTACATGTTGCCCCATACTCAACATTACTTGTGTTTTCTTTGTTTTTGTTTAGTGGAGTGCATCGAGTGTACCAACGGATTTAAACTACCTCTGCTCTAGCTAGTCTCCATCATATTAGGTTCCAGGGTGATCCATTCATTCAAGCTCGTGTTGGATTCTCTTTGTCATGGAATAATGTCCTTGGTTTTTAAAAATAAATTATTTTATTTTGGTGTCTTTAATACTCTTAGACTTAGCATTTGAAGATCAGATGTCCTTGATATGATAAATTTTATGTTTTGGCGATAATATGTTATACAGTTTAGAGGTTTATTTGATTGGTTATTTTAATAAGTTTTAAAATTTTGCATAATGGTTCTTATCCGTAGTTGAATAATTGAATATAAGTTGGGGTTGACTTTGTAAGTTCTCCCACCTAGGAGGTTAAGCGTGGGTTTCACTTATGAATCGTTCTGGGTCATGACAAACTTTGTACCAAAGCGTTATGTTCGATGATTTCATCACACAAGGACATGTCTAGTAGAGTCTTGCGGAATGGTATAGAGACACCTTTAATTTTCTTTGAGAGGCTATATGACTTTAGGAAAACTATTCTTTTCACTTATTTCGTGTTATCACTTGAATCCAATTGGTATCTGACCTTTGTCACTCCATGTCACGAATGGTATAACTTTAGTAACAATTATGAAAACAACAAAACGAGTAAGATAGTGTTCTCCAAATCCAACAATTAGGGCTGCAACTCAAGGGACAAAGTTGAGAGGTCATAGTAAAGGTCTTGTGAGAAGTCCCACTAGAGGTAGACAACAAGCACCGGGTCCTACTAGGGTAGAGCGGTGACTCCTCCACGGATTGACGAGGTAGCGAGAGAGGGTGATGAAGGGGGAAAATGAGAAGATTTAGGAGAAGGAAGTACCACATCATCCTACTTCAGAAATTATAAATTAGGTTCTTACTTATCTCATCAAGTTATCTGATTAGTTCGAAACACCCTCGGCATTATCTACACGAGCATCTCAGGTTTAGGTGTACAACATGCAGTTGTTGTGGCTCCCCATGTGGATGCGTCCTTAAAAACAGGCATGTTTCCTCGATTGATTACACGGCCTATAATGACTAGTAACCAACATGACCTTTTTACTAAATTCTTAAATTTGAAACCTCTAGTCTCCAAGGGTACTGAATTTGAATATGCATACGATTTCCTAGTTGATTGTCATAACATTCTATATAAGATAGATACCGTAACACCCATAACCTACACCATGGACGTGGCCAACACCAAATGACCATTGCTGGCCTTGAGCAAATCGTTCGTTTGGCTTACTTAACTTAGCGAAAGACTAACTTAACAGAAAGACTTAAAACGTAATAGTCTATCCAAAATGGCATTTAAATCTCAAAACATTATATCTAAAATAAAACAGACTCAACTGAATTAATTGAGTATTTGTCTATGAAGCGTATAACAATATTGTGATGAATGTTTGGCTGACCCCACAACATTCTGACGTTCAAAGACTTAAAAGAATATAAAAAGGATCCTCTAGAATGCAAGGAGGCTCACAACAGACTCTGAGTGATCAAACTAGATCAACGATGTACTGGGTGTTGATCCTGGTTACCTACGTACGCATCATAAGACGATGCAGGCCAACTGACATCAATATATTGAATGTACGAGTATGTGAGTTGGAATGCTAAACACACAAATTAGGCATTATGAGAATAAGATGAAATTACCTTGGCTCTTCTCAACTAGAGAAGTACTCCACTTAATCTATGAATATAAGAAATGTAAAATAGATGTGATATATATAGCTTGTAAAATGGCAAAGAAACTCAGTTTATCAATAAAAAATACAATAGCTACTCAATTTTACTTATATATGAAAGTAACATAGATCTGTGGGAAATTCTTTAACTGACAACCACCGCTTTGAGCCTAAAAGGTGATACAATGTCTCGCCCACGCTTCCAGAACTGTCCTATACTTTGCCGTCACATAAAACATCCTTAACCCAATGGATCCACTGGCTAAACTCAAGTGATCGTCTAAAAACTATGTCTCGTTAATAACCATGATGGCTAAATGGTGCTCAATACTACTCCCATAATATACTTCCTCTCATTCTTTTAATATAACCCCCTTCCTCTAGGTTTATATAACTTGTTCAAACCTTATTAGATAAAAATCCCTCTTGGAATACATGTTCCTCTTTCTGGTTTTAAAACTCTGTTGGAAA
This sequence comes from Solanum pennellii, assembly GCF_001406875.1. Lineage (NCBI taxonomy): Eukaryota > Viridiplantae > Streptophyta > Magnoliopsida > Solanales > Solanaceae > Solanum > Solanum pennellii. The sequence continues at coordinate 50,454,375 of NC_028644.1, forward strand.
ATATCAGTTTCTACTTTACTCAAATGTAAAAACATTTATAAATTTCCTAGGGAATGCTTACTTAGTTCCCTTCTGTTTTTTCAGGAATGAACTTAACTCTTACTCTTTTCTTAACTTGTAACTTAACTCTTAGGGAATACTTAGTTCCCTTATACTGTTTAAGAATTAAGCTCAACTTCTTACTCTTTGACCAACTCGTAGCTTGAGCCTTAAAACAATGTTAAAATATTTGCTTAGGACTCTTAAAAACTTTTAGAACTAAGTTTGACTTGCTTCCGAATTTCTTTGACATTGATATTAAAATTCCTTGAATTTGATTATGGATTCAAGGACCATAATCTCATGTTTATGGATGATTCAATAATGTTTAGCTATTTTTTAGAGTGTTGTGAATTAACTAGGAATTGAAGGTACATCACTTAGGGACTCATACGAAAAAAATGGTGAAAAATAGGATCTCTAGGTGACCCTGGCGCTCCGAGAGGCGTGGGGCGCTCGAGCCAGACGAACAGAGATTGTCTTGAGGGGATCTGGCTTCCACGGAACACCAGGCCCTGTCAGACAGTGATTGCCCTAAGGGGCTCTGGCAGGCACGGCGCCCTAGCGCTTGTTAGACGCGATTCCCGACTTTTATTCTCTGGTTTTCAATTCTAAACCTCCTACATGCCCGTGGATCTCACCCAAAATACTTGTGATCACTAAAATCTTCAATACCCAATATTTTAGACTCGTAAAACATCCCTGAAACATGAATCAAACAACCAAAGGTATACTACAACTCAACCAACAAGAATCCAACGGTTTTTCCTCAAAAACATATATATTCATCATTCAAATTACTCTAATTGCGTTGAATTAAACATATTGTTATGTGGGTTGAAGAACCCAACACAGAAGGATCTCACATACCTCAATGGGGATCAACCCCAACGAATTCCACTCGCCAAACCATAGTGTTCTTGAAGGATTCTTGATCTTCCTCTTCTATTCTCTTTTCTCCCAAGCCCTAAGCGTATTCGACTTTTCTAAATCTGAATTAAGGATAAATTTTACCCCTAATAAACCCTTAAAATATATTTGGAAATAGTAGGGTGAAAAGACTAATCTACCCTTACTAAAATCTAGATTAGATTTTCCTCATTCCAACAACCCAACTTCCAATATGAATATCTCCCTCATACGAAATAGAAATTACGTAAACTTGACGACGTTGGAAAGATATAGTCAAGGTATTTCCAAACATATAAAGAACTTGACCTCAATTATTTGGATCTAGAAGTTATGCCGATTTGAAAATGACAAAAAACTCACTTTTTGCACTTTGGAAATTTTCAAGATTTTTCCAATTCTTTCCAAAAATAACATNTTTCCAAAAATAACAATTCTTAGTTTGTTTGACTAATCCTAGCTATTTAGGTTTATGAGATTTTACAATATCTCCCCTTTGGGAACATTTGTCCTCGAATGAGAATTTTTCCACTAAGTTAATGGTAGTAACATCATTTTAGCACTCAACCATCAAAAGCAAATAATACATACTTACACATAGTCTTATAAAATGCTAGGAAGAGAATTTAGTACCTTGATATGCGTTCTCTCGGGATTTAAATAGATGTGGATATATCTTCTTCATATCATCTTAGATTCCCAAGTTGCTACTTCAACTAATTGATTCTGTCAAAGGACCTTGACTGATGCCACTTCCTTAGTCCTGAACTTGCAAACTTGCTGATCAAAATTTTTACTTGAATCTCCTCATAGGATAAGCCATCCTTAATTCCAACATTCTCAGTTAGTACAATCAAGGAAGGATCACCCCAAGAACTTCTTCAACATAGACACATGGAATACCGGATGAAAAACTTATAACTCTTGGGATAAATCCTACTCATATGCTACATTCCAAACCCTTTTTGAAATTTTGTCAGGGCCAATATACCAGGGACTAAGTTTCCCCTTCTTATAAAACCTCATAAATTCTCTTCATGGTTGAAACTTTCAGATATATCAATCATCCATCTCAAACTCTAACATCCTTCTCCTAACATCTATTTAGGACTTTTGGCGGCTTTGTGTCATTCGGATCTCTCTCAAATAACTTTCAATGTATCCATGGCTTGGTGAACTAATTCTGGTCCACCTAACCTTTCTTTACAAACTTTGGACCACCAAATAGGAAATCTGCATCTTCTCCCATAAAGAGTCTTATACGGAGCCATTTGGATGCTCGAATGGTAATTGTTGTTGTAAGCGAACGCAATGGCAGGTATGTGATCATCCCAATTCTCTTTGAAGACAATTATCTTTGAAGTTGATCACACAAGTTGTTAACATATCTTCTAAGTTCTGGAAGTACGCTCTGCTTGTCCATCTGTATGAGGATGAATAGTAGTGCTTAAGTTCACCTTCGAACCTAAACCTTTCCAGAAGGACTCCTAGACTTAAGCAGTATATTGTACACCTCTATATGAAATAGTGATGAGAAGAACTCCATACCGTCTCAACACCTATTGAAGGTTCAATTTAGCATTATCCTCGTCCGAATAGGTAGTCTTTACTAGCAAGAAATTGGCTGACTTTGTCTTTCGATCGACAATCACCCAAAAAGATTCATGTTGCCTACGATATCTTGGTAACCCTATGACAAAGTCCATATTAATCATCTACCACTTTCACTATGCAAGTTCTATAGTCTGAGCCAAATCTCCAAGGCTTTGGTGCTCTACTTTCACTTGTTGGCAATTCGGGCACTTGGCAACAGACTCAACAATATCTTTCTTTGAACCTTCCCACCAATATACCTCTCTCAAATCGCAGTACATCTTGGTGAAACCCGGATGAATAGCGTACCAAGAGCTATGATCCTTCTCCATGATCCTCTCTTGGAGTCTATCCACCCTAGGTACACACAACCTACCTTGATACTTTAGCACACCATCTCCCCTTTGTTCAAAAGATAATACTCTTTGCTTATGAGCGTTTTCCTTCAAATCAAGCCAAATTAAATCTTGGCCTTGTTTCTCTTTCACCTCTAACAGTGATAATGACTCAACCCCATATGTCACCACTATTCCTCTTTTTGTGGAATCCATAAGTCTGACTCCCACGTGTGAAAGTTTGTGCACATACTTAGCTAACTCTTTCTTTTATTCCTCAACATGGGCGTAATCCCCATGGATAATTTGCTTAACGCATCATCAACCATATTAGCCTTACTTGGGTGGTAAAAAAATACTCATGTCATAATCTTTGAGTATTTCTAACCACGTCCTTTTTTTCAGAGATTGAGCACCATCTGCGTGAACACATATTGTAGGCTCTTGTGGTCAGTGAATATATCCACATGAATGTCTTACAATAGTGATGCCATATCTTCAAGGATAAAACCACAACAACCAACTCTATGTCATGGGTTGGATAATTCTTCTTATTAACCTTCAACTGTTTGGAGGCATAAGCTATAACCTTGTCATTCTGCATTAACATATAGCCCAAGCCAACTCTTGGTGCATCATGGTACACCAATAAACCTTGAGTACCCTCTGCTAATGTAAAAACTGGAACAGTAGTCAATCCCTTAAAGCCTTCTCACAAGCTTCAGACTATTGAAACTTTACTGTCATAGGAGTTAGATCGGTCAAAGGAGACGAGATAGATGAAAACCCTTCAACAAATCATCTATAATATCCAACAAAACCCAAGAAACATCTTATATCAGTTGGAGACGGTGGTCTAGTCAAACTCTAAACTTCTTCAATATTTTGGGTATCAACTCTAATGCAATCAGCGGAAACAATGTAGCCCATGAATGCCACATACTTTACCCAAAACTAACACTTGAAAAATTTGGCATAAAGCTCCTTATCTTTCAAAGTATAAAGAAATATCCTAAGGTGAATAGAATAATCATTTTCATTCCTTGAATAAATCGGTATGTCATCAATGAAGACGATGACAAACATATCTAAATAAGGTGTGAAGATCCTGTTCATAAGATCCATGAATGCTGCAGGTGCATTTTTCAAACCAAATGACATAACAAAAAACTAATAATACTCATATCTTGTTCTAAAAAGGTGTCTTTTGAATGTCACATTCCCTAACTTTCAACTGATGGTAGCCTTATCTGAGATCTATTTTTCGAGAAGCAAGAAGCACCTTTAAGTTGGCAAAAAATATCATATATCCTCATAAGAGGATATTTGTTCTTGATGGTCACATTATTCTATTACAGGTAGTCTATACACATCCTAAGAGAATCATGTTTCTTCATCACAAATAAAACAGGTGCGCCCCAAGGTAACACACTTGGTTGAATAAAATCTTTATCTAATAGATCATTCAGCTTCTCTTTCAACTTTTTTAACATTGTTGATTCCATTCTATATGAAGGTATAGAGATAGGACGAGTATCTCGAATGATATCTATGCCAAAGTCTATCCCTCTCATGTGAGGCTCCGGGTAGATCATCAGGAAATTTTCTGCAAACTCCCTTACTATAAGAACTGACTGAAGGAAACATACCTCAACACTTGTGTCATTAACTCGAACTAAGTGATAGATACACCCATTTAAACTAACTTTCTCTCCTTAAGGTACAAAATAAAAAGACCCTTAGGAACTCCTGAACTACTACTCCACTCTATGACTGGATCATTATGAATTTGGCACTTGAACAGTCGAGTTCTACAATCTATTGACGCATAACAAACATAGAGCAATCCATACCTATAATGACATCAAAATCTAACATGTCTAATTTTACTAGATAAGCCATGGTGTTCTTGTGATTGATAGAAATATGACAATCACGAGACCCTTTCCTCTAGCATAAACTCTCCAACGGGGGTGGAAACATAGAAAGGTTCACAAAGTTTCTCAGGAAGAATCTTAAACTGATTTACAGCATAACAAGTTAGAGAAGAAAAACTTGTTCATGGTTCTAACACAGCATAAACATCAAAAGTAAAGACTTTGATCATACCCGTGATAACATCTTGAGAGTGCTCTTTCTCTTGGTGGCTTGTGATTGCATAGAGACAATTCTCCCCTCCGCCAATACCAGAAGTGGCTTCTCTAGTTGCAGCCCTGTCTGGTGGAGCAACTGATGAAGATTGATCCCTATTTTCCGGATTTACGCCACCTTGCTTATTCTTAGGGAACTCTCTTAAGAAGTGACCCTCTTGACCAAACTTGAAGCAACCTTCCTTTCCATTATGACATTTATCGGGGTGTTTTCTACAACACTTAGCACATGTAGGATCCAAAAATTCCTCCTTGTTCCATACTACCATGGGATTGGGTTGTCCTAGCAATGAAGTTCTGAGAATTCTGGCCATTATACTCACCTCTATTTCTGGGCACAGGTGCAATAGCAGATGATGGTGCATGCCTCTTTTGTTTCTAAAATTATGGTCGACTTGAACTACATTTCTATTAACCAGACTCATTACCAGTCTTAGATTTCTTGTTCATGTACTCCTCTATATCCCTTAGCTTTACTTCTTCAACTTGTTGCACATAGACCATTAACCTTGAAATGTGCATGTTCCCAATCACCATTGCAACCCTACCTTCTTTGGTTGAAGCACGACCCAAGCCAACAACAAAAAAGCTCATTCTACTCCTCGTATCCTTAACCATCTCCGAATCATAGCGAGGAAGTTGGATGAACTTTATCCCATACTCATTAACACTTATAGAATCCTTCTTAAGGACCTCCCAAAGTTTTCGGGGAAAGAAGCATCCCAAGAAGGCTTCTTCAAAACAAGCCCAACTAGCAAGTTGTGCATATTCACCTCTACCCTCCTTCCACTAATCAAACTAAGTTCTGGTAATGCCCTTGAGTTGATAAGCAGCTACCTTAACTCTTAGTGTCCGAAACATGCATTACCTCAAACACCTTCTTCAGCTCTTACACAAAATTTTTCGGATCCGCAGTAGTGCTTGAACAAGTGATGTTTGCGGGATTCATCCTAAAAACTTCCCGATTCGTAGATGTTTTTGCCCCTTATTGTTGAGAACCTCTTTGTTGCCCAACATTGTTTGTCACAGCTTTGCTTAACATCCGGATAATTAAGGGTTGGGGACTTTTCCTTCAGGTTGAACATTCTATGCATTAGGTACCTATGGCTATTCGATACTCCTTCTGGTGGGTCAAACTCTGACTGCTCTTCGAGGAGGCATGACAATGTGAAAACACGTGCAAACACGAATTTAAAGAAAACTTTGTAGAGTAGAGCTTTTTATTTCTTAACATACTTCCGCTAGATTATAAATTGGTATTTTGGACTATTCGTAACTACTTTATCAAAATTAGGGCGGGAATTTTAATAATTAAATTAGTTCGTGGTTCAGGAAGATAACGTTAAAATTAGTATGATTTAATATATATTAGTTCATAATAAGTTACCCTAGATAATTAAAAATACTAAGTGAGATAAATACTATCTGCGGCGTCAACTAGAAGCGATTGTCATCCACGTAACACTTCAAACTCTTCGATTTCTCTCTGTAATATTTAGTATGTTGCATTGTTATTGGTTGGAAAAGAGAAATAAATTTGAGAAGAGGTTGGAATTTAAAATTCCTCAAATACACTATAGTGTGTTTCATTAGGAAGTTTGAGTTAGAGCAAAGTTAATTGTTGAAAGGTTGGTCATTCATTTAATTTAATGATGTGCTGGGAGAAAGAAATTGCAAAGTTCAATTTTAAAAGCAGGGTTTGCATTTTGATTGAGAAATTTATGCACATGGGGATTTAATATTTATCTGATATTTGTGGGTTTAAAGACAATGGGAGTTCAACAGTTAGCAGTGCAATTGGATTATAGTTTTGCAATTGGTTTCTTTTACTAGTGATTGGTTTTACAACATAGTGAGCATGACTTTATAAGTCAACTTAATTATCATATTAAAAATAAATATCTTGATATATGGAGATAAATAATTAAATATTAGGCGTTTCAAATTATTTAAATTTCATTGATATTATGCTAATTGGAGGAATTAAGATTTACACTTAGGTTTGAACTTTAGAAAATTAATTAAAAGAATTAGGTAAGATTTTTAATTTTAAATGAACCCAATAAAGGGTCATTTATTCAATAAAATAAAAATATAAAGAAAAGAGAAAAAGTGGTCTGCATTGAACGAGAAAAAAAAACAAAATAAAGCAAAACGAAAATGAGAAGCTTAAAAAGGAAAATCTACATTTCATGCGCTTGGGTGTCTTGCCCAAACTGTCGCATCTTCTCCGATTAAACTCCAGCCTACAGATCTCCATTCATCTCTCAACACCAACACACAAATTATAATCTATAAGACACACAGATTTGGTGTGTAATCATTTTATCACTAAATTTCTCATTAACGCTATGATTCGACCAATGAAGACTTCTTCAGTTTGATTGGCATAGATCTAAATTTCAATATAGATAGGAGATGTTTTAGAGTATTTCTGTTCATTTTCCTCTAAAATAGCCTTAAATTTACGGTCTCAGGAGCTGCCAAAACTTCATCCCAGCTAAATTGAGCTTAATCCAGATAAGTCTTCCACCCCTTCAATTGAAATGTTGTTTTCTTTGGTTCGCCACGTCTAATTTATCATCCCAGCAAGTTGAACCCCTAAAGGATTTGATACCATTGCTCAAGACAACAAATAAACAGGTTTTGTTCCAAATTCTACTAAATATTTCAGTGTTCTAGCTTTTTCATAACGACTGAGTCTTTTACGCAATTCCTTGTTGTTGATACATTTACTTAACTCTTTGTCTCCCAATTGTAGCATGTAGTCCTTGTTTTGAGCTTCTATTATCTCAAAATTGGGAATTTTTACTTTTTCTAATTGCACAAATGTTTTAGCCTTTTGCAGAATCTCCTGCAAATTGTGAAATAGCTGCCTATTTATATGTCAAAATTAACAATACAATTAGTAAAAAAAAAGTCTGCTAGGGAGTTCCGTACATGAATGTATGACATATTTCCACCTCCTTAATAATCATCCTGCTATTTATGTACCTAACATCCCAAGATATAAACCATGGAACCTCCAAGTTTCCATCTAATACTTGTTGAGCAAATAGAGAGTCCATCTCAATGATCAGTGGAACTTGATTAGTATGCAAACAATAATCTAGGTCCATTTTGATAACTTTAGTTTCAGACTCAATAACTAAAACATCTTTTAATACCCTGGTCTTATAATAAATGAAGTCACCTAGTTCATTTCTTACACAGATGGTAAAAGAAACTATGCCTGACCTATTAATGTTGCATTAATAAGTTCCACTGGGAGGATGAATCCATCTAACAACCTTGTAGTTGATCAATGGTAAATACCTCTCTAAGAACTTCACAATTAGGGACCAAGTCTTAGCCATATCTTTAAACACGGATATGAAGATTTTTCAAATAAATATATGTTTTTTTGAATCTCCAACACTAAAGCTAGCTTACTCATTTTCTCCCAACGATTGTTCAAGTTTCTTCTTTTACATATACTCCATATAATAAATGCAGGAACTGCTCTAAGAAATGGTTTCAATTTTTTATAGAAATCAATATTCCACCTATCATCCAAAACATACCTAAGTTGAACCACTGGAAAATGCAAACCTGTAACTTCTGCAGAAAACCTCCACACTTTATATGAATCAGGATAGAGAATAAACAAATCCATAAAAGATTCTTTTATATCACCAATACAACAACAACACTCTATAGAATCAATTATGCTCCTTCTAATCAAAACCTCTCATGTACGAATTCTTCTGAACCACATTCTCCAACAAAAGGAAAGACACCTTAAAAGGTATGTCTTTTTCCCAAATGTTGAGAATTATCTCTATGTCACGACCCAAAAATTTGACGTGATGGCACTGCTCTTGTCCCACCAATAAAAGTCAGCCTAAAACTAGATCATTACAATAAAATGCGTAAATTATGATAATCAACTTAAAATACACCCAAAATTTGGTTGACATACAATTGAATTAAAAGAAAAACACAAGGCTCATATTACATTGTTTCTGAATTATAGAAGATCATAAACGTGATTGAGAAAGTTTGATGTGATGAATAATAGCTTCCTCACAAATCTACGAGAAGCCTCGGAAAAGAAGAGCACATATTACAAAGGAACGGGCTAGTAACCAACTAAAAACTGTAGAAGCAAGTGGTAAGTACCAAATCACATGGTACACAACAAGTAAAGCTCTAAACACAAGCTAAGGGAATGGAATACGAGTACCCCTACAACCCTATACAAGCCTCTACAACTATAATTTGCATTAAAATAGCCTAACCTAACAATTCACTATTTACAAGCACATATCTCAACAACAACATTCGAAGCATCACATATTCTCAACATTGAGCTCAATAATAATCAATAGAACTTCTACAAGTACAGCTTGATAAAACCTGCACAACCTAACAATTCATAATTCACATAGTACACAACTCAACAACAATACTATACCAATTACATATCCCTAACAACAACTTCAATATTCATCAATCAAAGTTCCACAGAAAGGCACTCCCAAGATCCGCTACAATATAAAGTTCACTAATGAGAAATATGTGTAATGAAATGGAATGTAATGTCCATATATGACCTAGTAATACACACCCGTTGTCAGTCCAGGAACCCTAAGGGATATATATGTAAATGCATCAATCACGGCGTGTGATACGATCCACGATATTAGTAACCAAAGTGGCACACAATACATCCCTCAAAATATAGTATCCATCATGTCACGCGATACGTCCCTCGAAATATAGTATCCATCGTGGCATGCGATATGTCCNTTGTATTAGGGTTTAGATAAAAAAAAATAATCAAGGAAAATTTTAAAAATCACACAAACATGCAAGTTTTAATATTCAACACAAGGTATTAATGTAGAAAATTCAGTACTTTTAAGTATTTATTATATGTTGGTGATATTACTGAAATTTTGTGCCTTAAAAATCTAAGTCAAAATTATTTCAATAGATCGGAATAATTAAAATAATCACTCAATTAAAATGTAGATTTATGTTTCTTGCAGAAAGTATTTGGACATAGATATAATTGTTCCAAACAAAAAAAAATAATTAGTCGTATCTGAGTTATTTAATTATTTAAATAACAATAAATTTAAAACTACTATCAAGATCTAACTTTTGGTTGATATAAAATTATTTAATTTGAGTAAAAGTTATTTGAAAATTAAAAAAAAGGAAAAGAATATAAAGATAAAAGAAAAGATGATATACAGAAAACGTAAATTCGTAGATTTTAGGTCTAATAAAAATAATTAATAATTTTTTTCACAACGATCTTAAATCAAAAATAGAACTGTCCCAACATTATATAATATTATAAATTGTAGTTATAAGTAAGGATATTCATTATTTGGATTAAATCAAAAAATTCAATCGAATTTTAATTTTGGATCGTCTTTTTGGATTCTTGATTTGGTTTTGGATTTATAATTTACTTTATAGGTTTGGTTTCGAATTTAGAAAAATGAAAACCAAAAAACCGATTTTATATATATATATATATATATATATATATATATATTAAGTTGTTATTTAATTTTAATATTGATATTTTAAATCTTTCTTTACAAAAATTGTTGCATTATAATAATAAAACATCAACTGAGTAGATATGTGGCAAAATAAACACAAGTGTCGTTACAAGGAATTATCCAACTCAAATAGAGATATTAAAGAATTATGAAAGAGAGGAAAGGAAGATTTTAGAAAGTATGGAAAATAAAGTTGAAAAATATGGAAGCATGATAGCAACCAAAATGGAAAAAAAGCATCACACAAATTAAACGAAAAAATTTTGTCAAATGTTGGTAAACATTTGACCTACCATTTTGATTTTTTTCAAAATTATCAATTACAAAGTGGAAAAAATGGAAGAAAATGATGATTTTCTTCTTCAGAGAATTTGTATAAATTTCACCAGAAACGAGTTGATATAGCAGTGTAGAGAGGGCCCAAAACAAAACAATCGATATATTTCTTTGAGCTCTTCTTGTACTACATTTTTAAGTATTTAATGTTGAAAATTATTCTAGTTCCTACTTTTAATTAAATAGTGGAATTATTGTTCTAGAATATTTCTTCTATTTCTTATTTAATGAAGAAGAATATTTTCATTGGTACTATTTCGATTATGGAGTAATTTTCTTTTGTGTTGGGAAGTTGCCGGATCTTGATACTTCTATATAATAGTACTTATTATATCTAAATTTTATGTGTGTGAACTTAAGCTATAGATTTCATTTTTATTTATTTTATAGTTAAATGTTATTTGATTTATTAACATATATCCATTGCTTATTACGTATTAACATATTACTAATTTTTTAATCGAGAGAGGCGGAAGAAGTAATACTGTTAATTGTGGTATTGGTATTTTGCTTATATTGTAGGGACATCTATCAGTTTTATGTTATAATTAATCTATACTTATTTGTAATCGAAAGAGGCGAATAGTGTAATAATTAGTTATAACAAGTAAGTTAATCTAAAGAGACTTAGAAAAATATATTTTAGTTCAAGTACACATTTCATGTTTTAAAAATTACTATTTCGGCAATTAAATAGTATAACCGAGTGGAGTGCATTTGATTGTTTAATTTTTGTAAAAATACATAAATATAATCATGAGAGATAATTAAACTTTATGAGAAATATAAATTTAGGAATAAATTATTTACTTTATATAGAAATATTGAGTGAAATCAAGATCCCCAACATCTTTTGATATATTGTGAAAACTAATATATTTTCTCTATTTTTTGTATTATTGATTAATTGATTAACCCTTCAACTATTTTTGATTTTCTTAAATAGTATTTAAAACAAGAAACATCCGTAGAATAGACAAACCAATCCCTATGGGTTCGACATATTTTTATTCTATTATTTGACACACTGTGCGTTAAAGATATATACATTCAGTGACTTGTCAAATTTCTGGCGCCACTGCCGAGGATTGGCAAAAATCTACTACAGATTAATTGTTTTTTACAACTAATTTGAGGTTTTTTTAAAAAAAAAAAAACTTTAAAATAATCATTTTTCTAAAATTTCAGGAAGTATATGACCCGTTCTTCTTTAGGAAAATTGGTTACATACAATTCCGAAACTGAAAAATCATTGCGGTTCTTAAGAAAAGAACAGGCCTCTCAATATCGAATCTCTTCACAAGAAGAAATCAAGAACAACGAGCTTAATAATAATAACAATCCAATTCCACCACATCAAGTGGAAGAACTGCTTGATGAGGTAGCACCAAAACTTGATAGGATTCTTAGAGATTATATAAGACTTGATCACTTTGAAGGAGAATCAAGTGTGCGGAGGCCACCAATAGCAGCAAATAACATTGAGATCCACACAGTATTAATTAAAACAATCAAAAATTCATGTCAATTTACAGGTGATGTAGTTGAAGATCCTCACAGTCACCCGATTGATTTTCTTGAGCTAGTTGAAACTTGTAAGTACAATGGTGTCACAACTGATGCAATTAGATTGCGAATTTTTCCTTTTTCACTAAAAGAAGAAGTCAAGACATGGTTACGTAGCTTACCAAGAGGTTCTATTAGCACATGGGATCAAACGACCTAGAAATTTTTTAACAAGTACTTTTAACTTGCAAAATCAATTAAAATGAAGAAAGAAATTAATAATTTTATGCAAACAGATATTGAATCTGTTTATCAGGCTTGGGAATAACTAAGTTCAATGCTAAGAAATTGTCCACACCATGGAATCTCAGATCCCGATATATTTTAAATTTTTTATGGTGGACTAAACCATCTGCTAGAAATGTAAATGATGCAGCATCAGGAGGATCTATAATGAGCAAAACAACTGCAGAAGCAATAAAACTACTTAATGAAATTTCAGAAATACAGTTCAATGGCCATCTGACCGAGTGATTATGAAAAAAGCAGTAGGAATCAATCAAGTTGAAGCTTTAAATTCATTGATCCAACAAATACCAGCTCTAACACAAAAATTTGAGGCTTTTCAACTAAGTTGTCAATCATTATCTCAACTTGAAAATTGTGATGTTTGTGTAGGTAATCATCCGAATCATGGGTATCAAGTTTCTGTTCAAAATGATGAACATGTAAACGCTATTGGGTATAACAATAATTATCCACTTAGTAGTTTTATGGCACAAAAACACTGAGGATTTCAATGGAGTAATCCTAATGGCGCTGAGAATCCTCAACGATTTTTTAATCAAAAGCAGCAAGGGCCATATTGTTTTCAAAATCAAATTAGAGGACAACAGAACTTCCAGCAGTACCAATAACAACCTTAGATAAATCAAGAATCAAACATTGAAGATTTTCTCGATAAACACGTGAAGGCTACTGATGAGCAGATAAAAAACCACATCAGGGTCACTAATGAGAAGGTTGAGAGCCATCATTTACCTATCAGAAACTTGGAAATTCAGGTAAGCGAAATATCAACACTTGTATCTGGAAAAATTCAAGGTTCTTTACCAAGCAACACTGAGAAAAATCAAAAGGATCATCTCAAAGCTATCTCCCTGTGCTCAGGTAAAAATCTTATTGATCCATATGCAGGTAAACAAGAAAACTCACAAAATGTGAAACAGGTAAATGAAAGTGAGAATAAATGAAAAATATGAGTTTCTAGAAAAACAAAAAAGATAACGAAAAAGAGTTACAAGAAAATGAATTGATGAAACATCCTTAGTCTGTAACTCTCCCCTTTCCCCAGAAAATGAAAAGAGAAAAGCTTCACAAACAGTCCTCAAAGTTTCTTGAAATCTTAAAACAACTTTATATTAATATTCCTTTCACATTTGCTATGAATCTAATGCCTTCATATGCTAAATTTCTTAAGGATATTTTGTCAAGTAAAAGAAAATTGAAAGAAGTTTAGGTAGTTTAGCTTACAGAAAAATGTAGTGCTATACTTCAAAATAAGCTTCCACAGAGACTCGGTGATCCAGGAAGTTTTACTTTACCTCGTACTTTAGGATGTGCTCATTTTGAAAAAGCATTATGCGATTCAGGTGCTTCGATTAATTTGATGTCTTTTTCAATCTTTAGAAAATTAGAACTTGGTAAGTTGAAAGATATCGGGGTATCTCTTCAATTAGCTGACCAAAGTACTAAAAACCGAGAGGCATGATTGAAGATGTTCTTGTAAGGGTTGAAAAATTCATATTTCCTGTATATTTTATAGTACTTGAAATGGAAGAAAATATTGAAGAGCCATTAATTCTAGGACAACCATTTCTTACAATAGGAAGAAATTATTAATGTCCATCAAGGAGAATCGATACTGCGAGTTGATGAGGAAAGAGTAATCTTTGACATGCAGAAACTATTAAAATTTCCCGAGGATGAATCATTAACTTCTTATTTTCATATTTACTTGATAGATGATCTTGCAGATGAATAAAAGGATAATCAATTGATTTCTAATTCATTGGAAAGATGTTTGGCAAAGATAGGTACCACAAGCGATGACAACTTCACAATAAGAAAAGAAGAAGAAACACTAGAAAAAGATATAGAAAATGAGGAAGCCTCACCAGAAGAAGTTCAACAAAAAATTGAACTCAAAGCGCTTTCATCTCATTTGAAGTATGTCTTTCTTGAATCTGAATTATTTCCAGTCATCATTTCCTCTTCTTTAACTACAGAACAAGAGGAAAAATTGATTAGAGGGTTGAAAGAGCATAAAAGATCCATAGGGTGGACAATAAATGACAATAAAGGAATAAGTCCATCCATTTGCATGAATAGGATCCTCATGGAAGACAATTATAAACAAATAGTCAAACCCCAAAGGAGATTAAATCCAAAAATGCAAAAAGTTGTCAAGAATGAAGTGGTAAAACTACTACAAGCAGGTATTATTTATCCAATATCTGATAATCCATGGGTAAGTCGTATACAAGTAGTACCAAAGAAAGGAGGAATGACTGTAATAAAGAATGAAAATAATGAACTCATTCCTACAAGAAGAGTCACAGGATGGAGAGTTTTATTGATTTTAGACAACTTAATAAGGCCACAAGAAAAGATCATTTTTCTCTTCCTTTTATTGATCAAATGCGTGACAAAATTGCAGGTCATGGTTTCTATTGTTTTCTTGACGGGTATTCTGGATACAATCAGATATTAATTGCCCCTGAAGATCAAGATAAAACGACGTTTACATGCCCCCAAGGTACGTATGCTTATAGAAAAATGTCATTTGGACTATGCAACACTCGTGCTACATTACACTGTTGTATGTTTGAAATTTTTGCAGATATGAATGAAAAGTTCCTTAAAATATTCATGGGCGATATCAGACTTTTTTGTAAGACATTTGAAGATTGCCTCTGTCATTTAGCTTTGGTACTTAAACGATGTTAAGAGACAACCGAGGTTCTTAATTGGGAAAAATGTCATTTCATGGTAAAAGAGGGAATTGTTTTAGGACATAAAATTACTGCTTAAGGAGTAGAAGTTGATAATGCATAAATTGATCTGATAGCATGATTGCCTCCTCCAAATATTATATAAGGCATTAGAAGTTTCTTAGGGCATGCAAATTTTTACAAAAGGTGTATAAAAGATTTTCCTAAAATTTCAAAACCAGTTACTAACCTACTAATGAAAGATGTGAAGTTTGATTTTTCAAATGAATGAAGAAAAGTATTTGAGATACTCAAGGTACAGTTGTCTAAAGCTCCAATAGTTGTTTCTCCTGATTGGAGCCAGCCATTTGAAATAATGTGTGATGCAAGTGATACAACAGTTGGAGCAGTATTGGGACAAAAAAGAGATAAAAAATGCAGGCCGATTTACTATGCTAGTAGAACACTTAATGAAGGGCAAAAGAATTATGCCATAACAGAAAAAGAACTACTAGCAGTACTATTTGCGTTTGATAAATTTCATTCTTATTTAATTGGAAACAAAGTTACTGTATTCACTGATCATGCATCCTTATAGTATCTCTTAAAAAAAAAAGATGCTAGACCTAGATTGTTAAGATGGATACTCCTTCTACAAGAATTTTATTTTGAAATAAAAGATCGAAAGGGATCAGAAAATCAGGTAGCTAATCATTTGTCTCGCTTGGAAAATCCTCCTACAGAGACAACAGATATTAAAGAGGAATTTCTTGATAAACATATCTATGCAATCACAGCAGATGTAAACGAACCACCATGGTTCGCTTAATTGCTAATTATTTGGCTGGAAGATGGATTCCAAAAGATTTTTCTTATGAACAAAGAAAAAAGCTTAAGAAAGATGCAAGACATTACTATTGGGAAGATCTTTACTTGTTTAAATTTTGTGCAGATAATATAAGCAGGAGAGGTGTACCGGAGATAGAAATAAACAACATCTTAAGTCAATGTCACGATGGAGCAGTAGGAGGACACTGGAGGAAGAAAAACAGCCGCAAAAGTACTTGAAGTAGATTTTTTCTGGCCCACTCTATTTAAAGATGCAAGAAATTATGTCGCCACTTGCGATAAATGCCAAAGAAGAGGTAACATTTCAAATAGGAATGAAATGCCTCTTAACTCTATTCAGGTATGCGAAATATTTGATGTATGGCGCATCGATTTTATGGGTCCATTTCCTCTGTCAAATGGTTTTGAATGCATTTTAGTAGCTGTTGACTATGCCTCAAGGTGGGTACAAGCAGTAGCTACTAGAAAAAATACTAATCGTGTTGTTTGTGATTTTCTTAAAAATAATATATTTTCTAAATTCGGAACTCCACGAATTATCATAAGTGATCGGGGAACTCATTTTGTAAATAGACAATTTGCTTGTTTATTGTCAGGATATGGAGTAACTAATAAAACATGAACATCATATCTTGCTCAAACAAGCGGGCAAGTAGAAGTATCCAACAGGGAGTTAAAAAGAATTTTAGAGAAAACCATTGGATCTTCTCAAAAAGATTGGTCTACAAAATTAGATGATGCATTATGGGCATATAGAACAGCTTTCAAAACACCTATTGGCACATCTCGATGAACTCGATGAGTTCTGACTTGAAGCATATGAAAATTCTAAATTGTACAAAGAAAAGAGAAAAATATGGCATTATAAACTCATTGACCATAAGGAATTTAAAATTGGATATCATGTTCTATTGTACGATAGTCGATTGAGACTATTTCCAGGAAAATTCAAGTCACGTTGGACAAGATCGTACACTGTAACAGAAATGACCCCTTATGGCGCAATCGGAATACCACATATTAATTGGGGAGAATAATTCAAAGTAAACGGTCATCGGTTGAAACCTTATGTCACCAGAATTTTTGACAACCAAACGTCAACAGTTCTCTTTGCTTAGAATAATATTAAAAAGCCGAGCTGGCGACATTAAATTCAGAATTATTTTCTTCTTTCCTCTTATATATATATGCATGTTTTCCTCAATTATTTTTTCCCTTTAAATAGAGGATTCCCTAGAAGAGAGAAAAAATGGAATCAATTCAAAATAGGGGATGCAGTTCGCACAAAAAAAAATCAGGGAAGCATTTTTATTTTTATTTTTATTTTTATGTAGTGTGCCATGGGACATGACATTATTTATGTGTGGGAGTGTATGAATTTTTTTTCGTTTATGTGAGTATTTTATTTTTTTAAAAAAAAAACACAATTATGTGTGCTTCTTTTTTTTAAAAAAAAAATTAATAATTAAAAAAAACCGTGTATTTTTTCTTATATATTTCAAAAAAAAAAGTATATACATACATATATATATACATATAT
>NC_028644.1:50472590-50475506 GCF_001406875.1 Solanum pennellii
AGAAAAAAAAAATATATATATATATATATATATATATATATATATATATATATATAAAGTTGTTATTTATATTATTAATATCAATATTTTTAATCTTTCTTTAAAGAAAATATTGCATTATCAGAAAATATCAACTAAGTAGATATGTGGCAAAAGAAATACAAGTGTCGATTTACAAGGAATTATCCAACACAAATGGAGATATTTAAAGAAATATGAAAGAGTGGAACGAAAGATTGAGCGAATATGGAAAATGAAGTTGAAAAATATTGTAGCATGATAGCCACCAAAATGGAAAACAAGCATAAGAAAAGTTAAATGAAAAACCTTTGCCAAATATTGGTATACATTTGACCTAAAATTTTAATTGTGTCAAAATTATCAACTACAAAATGGAAAAAATGGAAGAAAATGATGATTTTCTTCTTCAAAGAATTGCTATGAATTTCACGAGAAATCAGTTGATATAGCAGTGTAGAGAGGGTCATAAACAAAACAATCGATATATTTCTTTATGTTCTTCTTGTACTACTTTTTTAAGTATTTCATGTTGAAAATTATTCTAGATCCTGCTTTTAATAGAATTGTTGAATTATTTTTATTGAATATTTCTTCTATTTTCTTAATTAATGGAGAAGAATATTTTCATTAACAATACTATTTCTATTATGGAGTAATTTTCTGTTGTGTTGGAAGTTGACGGATCTTGATATTTCCATATAATAGTAGTTATTATATCTAAATTTTATGTGTGTGAACTTAAGCTATAGATTTCATTTTTATTTATTTTATACTTAAATGTTATTTTATTTATTAACATATATCCATTGATTACTACGTATTAACATATTACTAATTTTGTAATTGAGAGAGGCGGAAGAAGTAATATTGTTAATTGGAGTATTGGTATATTGCTAATATAGTAGAGACATCTATCTATTTTATGCTATAATTAATCTACACTTATTTGTAATAGAAAGAGGCGAATAGTGTAATAATTAGTTATAAAAAGTAAGTTAATCTAAAGAGACTTACTTAGAAAAATATCTTTTAGTTCAAGTACACATTTCTCGTTCTAAAATATTACTATTTTGGCAATTAAATAGTATAACCGAGTGGAGTGCATTTGATTGTTTAATTTCAGTAATAATATATAAATATAATCATGAGAGATAATTATAATTTATGAGAAATATAAATTTAGGAATAAATAATTTACTTTATATAGAAATATTAAGTGAAGTCAAGATCCCCAACATCTTTTAATATATTGTGAAAACTAACATATTTTCTCTATTTTTTGTGTTATTGATTAATTGATTCACCCTTCAACTATTTTTGATTTTCTTAAATAGAATTTAAAACAAGAAACATCTGTAGAATAGACAAACTAATCTTTGTGGGTTCGACATATTTTTATACTATTATTTGACACACTGCGCGTTAAAGATACATACATTCAATGACTCGACAAATTTTTGGCGCCACTGCTAGGGATTGGCAAAAATCTACTACAAATTAATTGTTTTTACAACTAATTTAAGGGTTTTTTTAAAAAAAAAACTAAAATCATTTTTCTAAAATTTCAGGAAGTATATGACCCGTTCTTCTTTAGGAAAATTGGTTACGTACAATTGCGAAATTGAAAAATCACTGCGGTTCTTATGAAAAGAATAGGCCTCTCAATCTCGAATCTCTTCACAAGAAGAAATGGAGAACAACGAGCTTAATAATAATACCAATGCACTTCCACCACATCAAGTGGAAGAACAGCTTGATGAGGTAGCACCACAATGTGATAGGATTCTTAGAGATTATATATGACGTGATCACTTTGAAGGAGAATCAAGTGTGCGGAGGCCACCAATAGCAGCAAATAACTTTGAGATCCGCACAGGCTTAATTCAGACCATCAAAAATTCATGTCAATTTACAGGTGATGTAGTTGAAGATCCTCACACTCACCTGATTGATTTTCTTGGGCTAGTTGTGTAACGACCTGTTTAGTCGTTTGGAGCAGCAGAGTTTATTTCTGGAAATCACTGTCTGGGTCGAAGGATCCCACGACGGACCGTCATGGGCACGACAGACCGTCGAGGGGGTCTCGTTCCAAAACACTTAGAATTTAGAAATTTGGGTACTGAGATCGACTCTCTGAACTTCGCAACGAAATGGCAGTCGGACCGTCGCAGACATGACGGGCCGTCACAGACTCTTTAATGAATTGAGTCTCTGAACTTTGTTACGGAAGCAGCAGGACGGACCGTCGCAGGCACGACGGGCCGTCACAGGCTGCGTAACCCTGACTGGGTCGGATTTCTGTTAAATGTTTTAAGGGGCGTTTTAGACTATTCATACTTATAATTATAAAGTTAGTGGATTAATGTTAATAATTCAATTACTTTAGGGTTATAGGAGATAACATTGAAATAATTAGTGGGTTATTTTTATCATCTTTTATACTTAATTATATGACAATTAGGGTAAAAGAAAAAGGGTTTTGAATAAGAAAAATAGAAAGAACAAAGAGAGGGAGAAACGAGCGATCAAGAGAGAGAGAAAACGAAGAAGAACGCAGCTTTAGGAAAGTAGATTGCTTGATCACAATTCTTCGGTGGAGGTAGGTTATGGTTTATGCTATTTCATAGTAAACTCTTAATAGCGAATGATATGTATTGGGTAGTATTGTAAAGTCTCCTATATGCTTAATTGTTTCTCTGCATGATGTGATTATAAATATAATTGTGATGAACTAGCATGATGAGGCTGTTGAATCTTAAACCCTAAAAACTTCTTTGTTAACGATGATGCCTTGGTATAAAAGAAGGCTTGATGAACTAAAAGATTGAGGGTAATGGATCGGGTGTCATGAACCGACACGTAGTAGTAGGGGATCGGAGTGTCACGTTCCGACAC
>NC_028644.1:50485446-50505829 GCF_001406875.1 Solanum pennellii
TTCCGACACCAGGATTAGTAAAGAGAATGAATCTTGAAATATGTTAATATATTCAATCTAAAGAACCTGTTTCCCAAAAGATTATGGTGTGGAGGCTTGAATCCTCATAGATGTGGTTGGTGATGTTATAAATGATTTTTATACTTGTTGCTATCACCTGTTAAGAATATTAGTTGATTTTATGTATTATCTGAAATATATTGCTTTCTATTTTGAGTTGGCCGATGATACCTACTCAGTAATTGTGCCTTGTACTGACCCCTACTTGTAATTGTTTTTCTTTGTTATTTGTGGAGTGCAGCAAACGTGCCATCGTCTTCAACTCAACCGCAACTCTAGCCAGTCTTCGTCACACCAGATCTCAGGGTGAGCTATTGTTCCTAGCTCGGACTGGATCTTCTTCTTCATGTCTTGATGCCTCGAAGTTCCGGCATGGACTAGCTGTTTATTTATTTTAGCTTCTTAGATATTCTTAAATTTAGTAATTTGTGTATAGATGTTCTTGTGGTGATGACTTCCAGATTTTGGGGATGATAAGAATTGAGTTTTTAGAAGTTATTTAATCGATTTTCATTGATGAGTTTTAAGTCTTCCACATTAATTTTCTGTTTATTATTGTACAAATGTTGGGGTTAAGATTGGTTGGTTCGTTCACATAGTAGGGTAAGTGTGGGTGCCACTCGCGACCCATTTTGGGTCGTGACAAGTTTAAACTTGTAAGTACAATGGTGTCACAACTGATGGAATTAGATTGCGAATTTTTCCTTTTTAACTAAAAGGAGAAGCCAAGACATGGTTACGTAGCTTACAAAGAGGTTTTATTAGCACATGTGATCAAATGACACAGAAAGTTTTTAACAAGTACTTTTCACTTGCAAAATCAATTATAATGAAGAATGAAATTAATAATTTTATGCAAACAGATATTGAACCTGTTTATCAGGCTTTGGAAAGACTAAGTTCAATGCTAAGAAAATGTCCACACCATGGAATCTCAAATCCCGATATATTTTAATTTTTTTTATCTTGGCCTAAAACAATCTGCTAGAAATGTAATTGATGCAGCATCAGGAGGATCTATAATGAGCAAAACAACTGCAGAAGCAATAGAACTACTTAATGAAATTTTAGAAAATACAGTTCAATGGCCATCTGACCGAGTGATTAGGAAAAAAGCAGTAGGAATCAATCAATATGACGCTTTAAATTCATTTACCCAACAAATCACAACTCTAACACAATAATTTGAATCATTTCAGGTAAGTTATCAATCATTATCACAACTTGAAAATTGTGATGTTTGTGTAAGTAATCATCTGAATCATGAGTATCAAGTTTATGTTCAAAATGATGAACATGTAAACGCTATTGGGTATAATAATAAATATCCAATTAGTAGTTCTATGGCACAAAAACACCCAGGATTTCAATGGAGTAATCATAATGGCGCTGATAATCCTCAACGATTTTTTAATCAAAAGCAGCAAGGGCCATCTGGTTTTCGAAATCAAAATAGAGGACAACAGAACTTTCAGCAGTACCAACAACAACCTCAGATAATTCAAGAATCAAACATTGAAGTTTTTCACATTAAACACCTGAAGGCTACTGATTAGCTGATAAAAAAACACATCAGAGTCACGAATGAGAAGGTTGAAAGCCATCATTTAGCTATTAGAAACTTGGAAATTCAGGTAAGTGAAATAGCAACACTTGTATCTGGAAAAATTCAAGGTTCTTTACCAAGCAACACTGAGAAAAATCCAAAGGAACATCTCAAAGCTATCTCCCTTGAAAAGTGTGGTCTTTGATAAAAGGCCACACTTTTTGACTTTAAGCAACACTTTTTCAGGGGTGGCTGAAAAACCCGTAATCTTAGATATTAGGCAACACTTTAAAAGTGTTGCCTTAGCAGCTGCGCTTGAAAGAGTTTCCAAAAGGCAAAAAGGCCACGCTTCTGCAACTACGCTTAAAAGTGTTGCCTTAGCAGCAACACTTTTAAGCTTAGCCTTAAAGACAAAAGGACCGCGCTTTTTCAGCTACGCTTAAAAGTGTGGCCTTAGCAGCGACACTATCAAGCGTAGCCTTAAAGGCAAAAAGGCCATGCTTTTCAGTTACGCTTAAAAGTGTGGCCTTAGCATCAACACTTTCAAGCGTAGCCTAATAGACAAAAAGGTCACACAATTTGTATGCCACAATTTCTAATTAAAACATACCAATATTGTTTTGCGATAAATAATCTAAAGCATGAAATTAGCTAATAAGTAATTCAAATTGATAGATTTTCCATAAACTTCAAAATATAATATGTGTTGTGTACATACACATACTTATAAAGCATTAATATTCAAAATGTGTATACAATAGTTCAAAAAGTACTCTTACAATAGTTCAATATATTTCACAAATGAATATATTTCACAAAATCAAATTAATGTATTCAAACTTTTACAACAGTTCAAAAACTTTTCATCATCCTCTTCGAATTTGTTCACCTCCATTTCCCTACACAAATCAGATTGCGATGGTTATAGAATAGGCAAGAAGTTCCATATTGCAACATTTATTTAAGAGGCAAGAAGTCCAAATTGTAGTAGTTTTTATAATCATTCATGCAACAATAGGTCAATATTTTTGTATAAAAGGATTGATTCATAACCTCAATATTTCTATTTTATTGCTAAAAATTAGGTCAAAACTGTACTATGCACATTCTACTTTTGATGCCTTTACAGCCAGATGGTGTTCCTTTTACTGCCTTTACACCTTCATCCAACATTCTACTATGCACATTTTCAACTACTTTATTCCCATCAAGAAGAACATTCAACAACAAATTATAACTAGAAGTACCAGGCTTTACACAAAACTCATTCCACATCATATCAAGAACCTTAATAGCTTCATTATACAACTCAAATTTTGCATAACTTTCAATAAAGATAAAGAAAGTACCTTCAACTAATTCAATCTTCAATCTCTTCATATCATCCAATACCCCCTTCATTAAATCAAAAGATCCCATATTTCCAAGATTCTTTAGAATCTTTTCATATATAGACAAAGTGGGTGTAAAATAGGGCTGCTTAGAAGCCCATTTAAACTGATGAAAAGCTGAAGTTTCATCATTTTCTTAACGAAGGGTGTCGAGAAATTGCTTTGGTGTGAAATCTTGCAAGAGTTCTTTTGCTTTAGAAGGTAAAACAGTTGAAGAAACACATTCGAGATGAAAATGGGAGAGATATGGGTTTAGGAGGATGAAATGGAGGAAAGAAGAGAAGGACAAAGCCATTGAAGCAATTCAACAAACTAAACAGATAGCATGTGGTGACACTAATTCAAGAAAATCTCAGTGAAGAAGAGCACACGCATCTGCAGATTGCATACTCAGGTAATATATCTGCAGATTGCATCTGGAAGTTACATAAAATAGTAAATCTGCAGATTTCAAATTCCAGATTGCATCTGGAAATTACAGAAAATAGTAAATCTGCAGATTTCAAATTCCGCATTGCATTTGGAAGTTATAGAAAATAATAAATCTGCAGATTGCAGATTTCAGATTGACTATGGTATACACTAAAGGATCAGTCGAATAGAGTAGTAGAGAAATACCATTTCGAATCTTAACATCTAACACCCAAAACATAATTAAAATGGAAACAAAGTCTCACATAGCAAAAACAAGACTCTAACCATACCAAACAAGCCACTAACAACAACTAAAAAGAGAAAATTGTTAAACATTTAGAGTGTTTCACCAGCATTCAACAATATTCAAAAACAAATAGAGATCTCTTTTTCTTGATAGCAGTCAACTAGTCACATACCTTTGCCACTCAAATTTTTAAAAGATCTCTTTTTGTTCTTCTACGCCAGTTTCATCTTACCGAGAAGCATGTTCAAGTTGTAAATAACATTTTAAAGAAGTTCAAACACATTATTTAGAAGACCAAAAGTAAAAACCCAAGCTTGAAAGTACAGATATGCAGATTTGCATATTGCACATTCGCAGACTTACCTATAAATTTTAGATTACAATTTTTCCACTAAATATAGAACAACAAGATACCACAACACATTTTTAAGATGCAACATAGATCCGCAGATCTGCAGATTTGAAGAATTACATATTTCACATTTTTAAGCCCAAGCAAGGAAAACTCTCCTAAAACAGGTATACTTGTTGATACCACTAACGATTCACAAGACATTTTTCAGGAATTCCAAGCTACTGTCCCTAAAATACAGAACACAATCTCAAAAGAGGAGAATCATCAAAATGGTAAGTCCACTCCCTCTAACTCTATGCTCAACCATTTTTTTAATGATCAAATTGTTGACCATGAGCATGTTAATGCCATGGGACAAAAGGCTGTGGAAAGTTGTGAATAAATACAGGGGCGAGTGTGAGTGAGTCTGGACAACAATCCAATCATAAGAAAAAAGAAATGTTGAATAATTGGACCCAAGACCATCAACACCATCCTAAAACAAATGATGAGTAAAGTAATTACCATAAGGACTTTCCCAATATTTTCAGCAACTTTTACAAACGTCCCTTACCCACATAAAAAAGTCAGCATTTATGTTCTAACATTGTGGAGATTCATGTTACCCATGGCCATAAATCAAATTCTTAACATGTCATAAATAAGGTACAAACGACTAGACAAGAATCAACTTATGCACAAAATCAATTGCAATTTTGAGAAATTTAGTTTATGGCATAGGTGAATGAAGGAACTGGAACTCAACATGAAAATATTACTATATTTGACAAAAAAGAAAATTTTGAAATTAGAAGAGACCATATGAAGGCTTTCTTGATAGAAATGGTACATTGTTTGTTTAACACACAAAGCTAAAGGTACTCATCTACAAAATTTTGTTGTTCAAACTTGTTTGAGAGGTCAAGAAAATTGAATCACAGATGAAAATAGCTTGCTCTCCTAAAACCTTTATATCACAGTTTTTGCCAAGGTCTTGCTTAAGAATATAGGGAAAGCTCTTTTAACAGTGACTTAGATCACATAAGCATGTCATCGAAAGAAAACAAATACCTCAAAGTGTGATGTGGATCAAGATTGGCAGCTTAATGATATATGAGATGGTGCACCGCAATAGAAATCCCATTAGCCAGCTCAAAGTATTCATTCCCAAGTCAAAAAAGTATTCACACATGAGATTGATCAGATACCCAGTGAGGGTAGAAGGGAAATACTCTTCTTCAAGGTCTTTCGTGCTCGCCANTTCCGTGCTCGCCTGTGAATGGCTGCTGCAGTTTCTGATGTTCCCAACTGAACAGTAGTTTCAAGAAGAAAAAAAACATCAACACTAAATGCTTACTCATTTACCCATAGTCCATGGCCATGGGTAAAATAAATCTCCAAAAAGTTAGAAGATAATAAATAGCAACAACAAATGCTCAATTAAGTGTGAGGGGGGGGGTCAACATTGCAAACTATAATGCTAAACATGTGTTTATTGACTTGCAAAATAAACTTGATTAAAACACAGTCTGAACACAACAAAGAATGACCATTGAAGGCATGCTTGAATGGAAAGAATGACCATATGAAAACATCCCCCATACTGTGAGTATTGCAGGCACTAAGGACACTACATAGAGGAATGGAATGTTCAAATGAGGGAGGAGGATTACAGAAATAGAAAAGAGAATGAAAATGAAAAGAAGGATAAAAGCAAGGAGAATCAAAACAAGAAAGAGAAATAAAAAAACAATGACAATGCAAAAGATGCTACAGAAAAACAACAACAAAACAGTAGGGAGATGAACAAACAAAATAAACCTGATAAACAGAAGGAAGAAGAATGGCAAACACAAAGAAAAAGGAACCAAAGACAGCAAGAAGTGAGACCCCAGAAAACAACATGGTAACCTACCTCACCACAAAATCAGACAGCCAAGGAAGCTCCCCAAAACACCGCAAAAGCAACATATAAACTTCCCATATTACATCACAATGCTTTCACTAACTTGAAATGCAGGAAATTCAATCTATAACAAGAGAAGAACCTTCCACCACAGGGCATCTAGCAGTAAAGGAACCACATAAATGGTATGATCATGAAAATGATAAAGAAAAACAAAAAAATTGCAACAAGGAGGGGATGTCAATAGGAAAATATCAGGTATCACAACTATGAAACCTTACTCAAATAATTTGTCTAAAACATCTACTAAGATTGTTGAAGTTGAAGGAGGGATGGATGGGGGTTGTTAATACAGCCTCACTTCTGCAGAAAGGGGAAACAGGAGGAGGGAATTTGCCTCATGTTTTTCATGAGGGGGTACACTCAGACCTTAACCCAGACCATAGTGCCCCAGCTAACAATAAAACTCAACAACAGCAATCCAAATAGCAGCAGGGTCAACAACAAGGGCAGACAGTGGCAATGAAACAAGGTCACCTTAGCACACACTTCTAACAATACTACCCGACACCTCTATTTCAGTTTCTAAAGTAAGTGTAAATTAGTACTTACTTGATGAAATCAGTTCTTCAGCTTCCGTCCTGCAGCTCTTCGATTTTTATTTTTTCGATCCCCAGTTCTTTAGCATCAACTCTTCATTTTGTCGAGAAAATCAAAATTTGGAGAGCAGAATCATCAACTCAACTCTTCCATTTTTCAGATTAGCTAGTCAGGAGAATTTACATGTTTCAAAAGTTTTATAGGTACATAAATGTCAAAACAAATTTAACACGCAAGTTTAAAAAAATTTATTGAAACTATGTCATATAAATAGAAACTGGAGGAGTAATGTTCAACGAAAACATTACAGTAACGATTCCATATCAAATTCAAAATATGTTGATAACATATTACAACAACACTTGTTTTTTTTAATGCCCATCATTTCATTATACTCAATCTTCACATTTTTTACTTTTATCGAAGGAACAACTAATATCTCTGTTCATTCNCATTTAGTTTTCTTCTTTTCATTTGTTCAACATCACGAGACAAGGTATTAAGGCTCAGGGAACCCACAAATTAACTAATAAAGATAAATTACGAGCTAGATTCCCTAAAAGTGTATTAAAACACAAGAACATCAAAACCCTAAAGCTAGAATCTAGACTTTCAAAGATAGAATTCTTACGCGGTAAACCCTAAATATGTATGAAATCAAGTACTGCAATGAGAAATCTGAGAGAAAAAAAAATAAAAAAAATAAAAGTGTGACGGAGAGACTTAACTTCAGTTCATCTTGCTAACAACCCTAATCAATTCCTTCTAAACAAAAAAATTTAAAATTCATTCAATATGAAGAAGTTTGATGAAATCTTCAACTCTTACGTTGACGAAATCTTCAGCTAGGAGAAGAGAAAGCTCGGTCAGCTCGGTCAGTTCTGCAGCTCGATCTTCAGTTCGATCTTCATCTCGGATAAGGGAATTCTGAGTTCTTCAGCTCGGAGAAGTAAAAGGAAAGCGTGATTCGAAGGAAAGAGCTCGATCTTCAGCACAATATCAGAGAAAGGAAAGGGAAAGCGTGAGTTCTTCAGAAAAGGAAAGGGAAATGGAGAAGGAAAGAGAAAGTCTTTTTGATTTATTATTAATGAATGTTTATTTGTTTTGCCAATACAAATAGGAGGGAGAATTAAAATTGTTGGAGGGAATATAAAATTTTGGTGAAAATTTTAAGGTCACACTTATAATGTGTTATTTTTAAAATACTAAAATACGACATTAAAAATAGTGTGGTCATATATGCAAAATTTTTTGCCAATTATATCATTTTATAGCAACACTTATAACGTGTATCTTATAGCAATAAAGAGTACACTTTTCAAGTGTTGCCAATAGTATTGTTGCTAAAAGTAAAAAAAAATTCCTACATATTAAAAGTGTTCCCAAAAGTACTTTAGGAAACACTTTAAAAGTGTAGTCTAGAATTAGTGTGACTAAGACCCAATATGGTGTAGTGTCCCTCGAAATAGTACATCCTATTTTTACATAACATTGATCACCACCATGTCTTAGAACCAATTCAAATGACATTTTCACACAAATAATGAGGAGATAAAACATTTTCATAACATTACACAATTCACAATAACACAATCAGGATAAAACATCAACTGTTATTCAATAAGCCGTTCAAACCATTCTCAACACATCATACACAGACAATTAATCATATTGTCTTTTATTACCCCTTTTTCATCATTATAATTAATCAATGAGGACTAGTCAACCCATCACCGAGTTTCATTATCCCCAAATACATATAACAAGGAAATACATGAATTCCACATACTTAACAAGGGTTTGAAAATTCACTTTTCTCAAATAACCAAACAATCACCCTTGGACTTGATCCTTCTCTTTTCATTGAACTACCAAGTCAATGCAATCTATTCAAGTACATATTGAAAATAAGATTTTGAAACTAACAATACTCAAATTACTATGTGTATAGCCTTGGCTTGGAAAAATCACTAAAATTTATAATCAAGTTCGTAAATCTTGATTCCAATTCACATTTCTACTATCATATTTTTCAAGTTTCAAGTTTAGGGTTAAGTCTTAATTCCTCCAATATCCTAAATCGGATGGTATTCACAGTATACCTTACATCGAATATTCAATTACATTACCAATATAACAAAACATGAATCATAATATTATAATAATAACTAAATAAAAAACACAACAAAGTAATTACGAACAAAATCACGAGGATTCTTACTGTTCAAACCTTAATTACGTTTATATGCCATATATTTCCATTCACTAGTTTCGTCAGCATTGACTAATCATTCCATAATCATTCCATTCCCTTTTTTCCATTGAAAAGACAGCATATACAATAAACAAATTTTTCCAATTATTCTAACTTAAAATCACTTAATTGTTTCCTTTTTTTTCCACTGTCAATCAAGTATACTAATAACAATAATAAAATGATGATAGGACACCCATCACATATACACCACAATACAAAGTTTGGACGATTAATTTATGTTTTCTGTTTCGTGCCGCTGATGCACAAGTTAGTTTCTTCCTTCTCTTTATTTTCTAAATTAATTAATAAAAGTCAAATAGTATAGAGTATGTAATAAATTTAATATTTGGAAATTATTATGACCTAAATTAAATATCTTATAAATATCCATCAATTATCTAACCATAGTTAAACAATTTTTTTTAAATTTCAAAAACACTTTTATCAACTGATTAGAAACAACTCGGGGCAACTATCGAGGGTTGAAAAAAAAACTAATTTTACAAAAAAAATTACAAAATTGATCTTCCGGTTCATTACACTCTATAGGTTCTTTCCTCCCTGGCACAGCTTCCAAGCAGAACCAGCTGAACCAATTTTAAATTTCCTAATACCACTAGGTATCCACTAAGGATTATCTCCCAGAACTTTTTCTTAATGTGCCTACAAACCTCCTCATTGAAGATACCAGCTAACACCTCATTATTCTATCATCATGTATTGTACAATTGAAAATAAATTTAACATGTCCATAATCATGTGAGATAGGTAAGACATACTGCAGGGCTCCCAATTGTGTCCACTTATCAAACGAAACACTAGCATGACATTCTTTTGGTTCCCACCAAATGTCTAGATAAAAAAATATCTATTTTGAAGTGTAGCCTCCCATACATTTGAACAACCATTCCATTCAACTACTTGAGGTTTATTTCTCTTACAATATTTGTTTTACAGGAAATTATCCCATAAAGAATTGGAAGTTCTAAACTTCAAACCAGAATATTGCTAAAAGATATTTGGAATCATCAAATAAAGATCTACACCCCAAACCTCCCTCACTCTTTGAAACACAGATCATCAAGCAATCTAGTGAGTGGCTGTGGCATCCTCTTTAAAGTTCCATAAGAATTTAGGAAAAATCCTATGAATATCATAAATAACACATTTCGGAGGGCAAATAGTAGATAAAAGGTCAATAGGCACACATTGCAATACATGATTTATCAAAATTATTTCCCCGCAAAAAACATAATCTTTTCTTTCCATAATTGGAGCTTATTATGAAATTTTTTGATCAATTTTGAAAATTTTACCATCTTCTTATTACCATTCCTATTAGAGAAACTTGTGACTTGTTCGACAACCTTAATGGAAGTCTGTGAAGCTTCGCTGAACACATAATAATAACTCTTATTCTTATCAATAAGTTGACCATATTGATGTTCATATAGTATCTGAGTTTTCATAATCAGTTCTAAGGATCTTCTGTCTGTTGCTGCAAAGATAATTTATCATCTGCATATGCTAGATGATTCAAATGTCAACTTTACTTGGGTAGTCCATAATAATTAAAATTATATCTTTCAAACAACTTATTAAGAGATAGAGATAAAACCTCCCTGATCAAAATAGAAAGAGCAGGATATAGAGGGTCCCCTTACTTAACTCCCCTAGTAGAATGACAAAATTCATGTGCTTGCCCATTAATTAGAACCGAGTACCAATTATTAGCAAGAGACCTCCAAATATTATTAGTCACATTAGAATCAAAAGCCAACCTTTCTAAAACATAAATCAAGAATTTCCAATCAACATTATGATAAGGTTTGTCCATATCCATCTCAATAACCACGTTATCTAGTTTACCCCTCAATATAATAACAGAAACAATTTCTTAAGATAAAATCCCATTTTCAAAGACATTTCTACCCTTGACAAAGCCAAATGGATTCCAGAATCAACCTTCGGAGAAAGCCTTCCAATCTATCATGATTAAGCCGAGCAATGATTTTATTAACGAAATTACTCAAACTAATTTAATGTAAGATCCGAAAGGGAATTCACCACATCCTTTTTTGGGCTAAACATATAATAATATGATTGTTTATAGACTCGTTAACTTACAAATTATGCACATATACTTGATAGATCGAAAAATTTCGGAGGCATTGATGAAAGGAAAAGCATTGGAGAAGTAGTTAACTGGACTTTGGTTATTCTATTGAGGTAGGTTATGGTTTATTATATTTGATAGATAGACTATCAATAGTTATTGATATGTATTTAGTTATACTACGAAGTTCTCTATGATTACTTGATTTTGTGAGTTTTTACTTGGTTTTGTAGTTTTGATAATCTATGTGTTCTTTGAGAATGGTCTGGAATCCTGAGACTTTGCAATTTATAATCTTGAACCCTCTACATTGAAGTGATGCCTTAAATATAGAAGACTTTGATGAAATATAGTAAAGGAAGTGAAAAGTGGTGATAATAAATGATAAATTAACAATATATTTTGGGATCCGGGTGTAACGTTTCGACACAGTATTATTGGATTGGGGTGTCACATTTCGACATGTTATTATTGGAATGGTATCACGTTCTGATATGGTATCATTGGATCAGGGTGTCACATTTTGATAAGGTATTATTGGATCGGGGTTTCACGGTCTGACATTGTAATATTATAGAGGAAAACATATTGAATTAACTAAATGTACTAAATCTCAAAGAGTCCATTTCTCAAACGAGCATGGTGTGGAGGCATGTGTCCTCATGTGTGTGCTTGATATTGTGAAGGATTAGACACTTTTTCATTTATCAATAGTTCATGTCATTTGGTGTTTATCACTAGCTAATTGTTATAGGTTATTTTATATTATTACTTAGGCATAATTGTTACTATTTTAAGTTGGCCGATGATATCTACTCAGTACATGTTGCCATATATTGAGCCCTACTTGTATTTTTTGTTTTGTTTTTATTTAGTCGAGTGCATCAAGTGTACCAATGAATTTGAATTTCCCTCATCTCTAGCTAGTCTCCAGCATATCAGGTGCCAGGGGGAGCCATTCATTCAAGCTCGTGTTTGATTCTCTTGGTAATGTCATGATGTTCTTATTTTTCAAAAATAAATAATTTTATTTATTTCTTTTGTGTCTTTAATACTCTTAGACTTAGAATTTGAAGATTCGATGTTCTTGATGTGATAAATTTCAGGTTTTGGGGATAAAATGTAATAGATTTTTGTGGTTTATTTGGTTGGTTACTTTAATAAGTTTTAAAATTCTACATCATGGTTGTTATCCGTAGTTGAACAGTTGAATTTATGTTGGGGTTTACTTTGTTGGTTCTCCCAACTAGGAGGTTAAGTGTAGGTTTCACTATTGATTCCTTTTGAGTTGTGACAAACATAGGATTAGAGATTTATGTTCCATTATCTCATCGCACAAGGACATGTTTAGTAGAGTCTTGCGGAACGGTATAGGGACACCTTTACTTTTCTTTTAGAGGATATATGACTTTCGGAAAACCATTCGTCTTCTTTATTTCACTTGAATCTAATTGGTATCTAACCTTTTTACTCTATTTCACAGATGGTAGAACTAGAGTGTTGGAATCAACTACGAATTGTAGGTACATCACTTAGGAACTCGTAAAAAAGGATGAGGGAAAATGGAATCTCCAGGTGACCCTGGTGCTCTGAGAGGCGCGGGGCGCCAGAGCCTGACAGATAGAGAATGTCGTGAGGGACTCTGGCTAGCGAAACGCGCCAGGCCTTGTCAGAAAGAGGCTTCCTTGAGGGGATCTGACAATCATGGCGCTCTAAGGCTTGTCAAACGCGATTTTCGGATTTTCTTCTTTGATTTTCAGTTGTAAACCTCCTTAACTCCCATGGATATCACCCCCTAACACTTATGATAACTAAAATCCTCAATACTCAATAGTTTAGACTTGTAAATCATCCCGGAAACACGAATCGAATAAGCAATGGTATACTACAACTCAGCCAACAAGAATTCAATGGTTTTTCCTCAAGAATGTCAATGTTCATCAAATCACTCTTATTGTGCTGAATTTAACATATTGTTGCATGGGTGGAAGAATCCAACACTGAAGGACCTCACATACCTCGATAGGTATCATCCTGGACGAATTCCACTTGCGAAACCCTTGTGTTCTTGAAGGATTCTTGATCTTCCTCTTTTATTCTCTTTCTCCCAAGTCCTAAGCGTATTTGACTTTTCTAAAACAGAACTAAGGCTTTATTTTACCTCTAATAAAACCTTAAAAATAATTATGAAATAGTAGGGTGAAAAGAAAACTTTACCCTTACAAAAATACGGATTGGATTTTCCTCAATCTAACCACCCAACTTCAGATAGGCATATCCCTCTCATACTCAATAAAAGTTATGCAAAATTGGTGGAGTTGGAAATATATCTTCAAGGTATTTCCAACTATATCAAGAACTGGCCCTAACTCATCTTGATCTAGAATTTATGGTCGTTTGAAAATACAAAAAACTTACTTTTTGCACTTTGGAATTTTTCCACATACTTCCTATTTTTTCCAAAAAAAACTATTCTTATTATTTGACTAATCCTAGCTATTTCAATTTATGAGATGATACAGATATAGAGGAGAGATTCGGTGTTGAGTTTGTCACATAATAGTTTCAAGGGGATGCCAAAATACAATGGTGGTCTCATGTTGAGTGTCGACCATCAAAGGCACCACATATGACTTTCACACCTTATTATAGTTTCTGTCACGCCCTGAGCCTACACACTGGATGTGGACATCACCCAACAACCATTGCTGGTCTTGAGAGAACCCTTGGCCTGGCTTACATAAATCAGCGGAATACTAAACTCAACGAAATCAAGAAATAGAGCATGGTTAAAAGAAATACTTAATATGATAGTCTTACAAAAATGGCACTTAAGTCTCAACACTAGAACATATGAAGTTACAAAGTAAATGAGACTCCAAAACTGAACTAGTAACTGTCTATCTTTCTATGAAGCCTCTAAACGGACTAAGATGAATGTTGAGACAAACCCCACAACATTCTATTGAAATAACTATAATGCAATAAAAATGTACTCTGAAATGCAATGAGTCTCACCACTAAATCTTGAGCCCAAACTACATCAATGAAGCACACTGCAGCTAATCCTTGTTACCTACATATGCATCATAAGACGATGCTGGTTAAATGGCATCAGTATATTGGGTGTACGAGTACGCGAGTTGGAATGCTAAACACAACTATAAGGCTTGAATGGATTAAGAATGAACTTTCCTTGGCTCTGCTCAACTCAAGAATTCATAACTCAATGTAAAGTAGTAAAGACATATGCAATATAAGAAAAACATTTAAAATAATGTAAACACTTAGTTCATTAAATATAAATAATAATTAACTCAACTTTACTCATATATAAAAGTAATATAGTTTCTGTAAGAGCCTGAGTGATGGTACAACGTATTACCTCATATTGCAAGAGAACCGCTCTACTTATTGCCGTCAGTAAAGGACCTGAACTACTAAATGGATCCACTTGTTTATGATAAAAAGAACTAAGGAATCATCTAAAAAGTTGATCCTTTATCTGTCCATATTGGCTACATGGTTTATGGATACTTCAGTTTATATGAACTAGCGCCCCTATATGGTGCACAATACTTTTTTCAAAATACTTAATTCATATATATTTTAAACAACTTATTCTCTGGTTGAGATAATTTCTCAAAATTACATTTAAAAGCTCTGTTGGAAATCATAGTTTCCTTTTTCTTTTACTGAAACTAGACTCAGGCTATGTGCAAGTCTAGCTTCCTCTCTTTCTCAAAGTTAGAATTTTTTTTGTTTAATGTCTTATGGACTACTTAGTTCCCTTATAAGTCTTGAGAAGTGAACTCAACTTTTTACATTTTTTTAAAACCTGAAACTTGACTCTTAGGGAATCCTTGGTTCCCTTATAGCTTTTGAGAATTTAACTGAACTCCTTACTATTTGCTCAACTCTTTTCTTAAGCCTTAAAGCAAAGTTAAAATGTTTTTTAAGACTCTTGAATGCTTTTGGGACGTACTTTGACTTGCTTCTTAACATTTAATATGACTCTTAACTTATTTAGCTTTGATATTAACTTCCTTTGAATTGGATTATGGATTCAAGCATCAGGATCTCATGTTTATGGATGATTTTGATGATTTTTATATATTTAAGTGTGTTGGAGTCAACTAGGACAATAAGTGCATCACTGTACGAAAAGATGGGTGAGTAATGGGGACTTCAGGTGACGATGGCACTCTTAGAGGCGCAGTGCACTTGAGCTTGAAGGACATAGGCTATCCTCAGGAACTCTCGCTGGCGCGGCATGCAAGAGCATGACAGATAGAGTATGTCCTGAGGAGCTCTGGAAAGCGCAGCGCCCAGGTCCTGAGTGACGGGTTTTCTAACTCTTCTTCTCTGATTTTCAACTCTAAAAATCCCCAACTTCCTTGTGTTCACCCCCAAACACTTGAAATCATTAATATACTCTATACTCAAAATCTTAGATTCGTAAAACAGCCCAAAAGCTTGAATCAAACAACTAAAGGTATGCTACAATTCAACCAATAAGGATTCAACCATTATTCATTAAGAATTTCGATGTTCATAAATCAATCTACACTAAGCTTTCTTAATTGAATAAAATTAGGTGTGGGAGTAAGAACCCAACACGAAACATCTCACTTACCTGAAAGATATCACCCCGATGAAACTCTTTCAACGATCTATGCGAAATCTTGTTTTTTTCTTCTTTCTCCTTATTCTATTCTCTTTTCTCCCAATCCCTAAGTGTATTCAATATTATCAAAATTTACTTAAGGATTAACTTTTTCCCTAATAAACCCTTAAAACAAATTAGGAAATAGTAGGGTGAAAAGACCACTTTACCCTTACTTAAATCTGAATAGGATTCTTGTCAATCCAGTAACCCAACTTTTGAAAGGAATATCTCACTCATATGATATCAAAGTTGTGCAAACTTGGCGCCGTTTGAAAGATATTCCAAAGGGATTTCCAACCATATAAATAAATCACCCTAAGTCTTCCTAAGCTGGGAGTTATGACCGTTTTAAATGACGAAAAAAAATCATTTTTTACACTTGGTTTTTTAGCTTATTATTAGTTATTTCAAGATATGAGATGTTACAATATCTCCCCCTTGGGAACATTCGTACCCAAATGCAAACTCTTTCACTAAGCTAAGGGTGGTAATACCATTTGAGCACTCAATAACAAAAGCAAATAACAACCTGAATACACATAGTCTAATTAAATGTTAACAAGAAAATTTGTACCTTGATCTTCATTCTCTGGATTCGAAGAGATGTGGATATATCCTCTTCATATCCTCTTTAGCTTCCCAAGTTTCTTCTTCAATAAACTGATTCCTCCAAATGACTTTGGTTGATGCAACTTCCTTTATTCTCAACTTGCAAACTTTACAATCCAAATTTTAAATCGGAATCTCCTCATAAAACAAGTTATCCTTAATCCCAACATTCTAAGTTGGTACAATTAATGTAGGATCACCCAAGCATTTCTTCAACATAGACACAAGGAATATCGGATGAACCACCTCTAATTCATGGGGTAGCTTCCACTCAAAAGCCACATTGATCACTCTCTTGGAGATTCTATAAGTTTAAATATATCGGGGACTAAGTTTCCCCTTCTCATCGAAACTCATAAGACCCTTCATGGGTGAGAATTTCAGATACACCAAATTATCCACCACAAACTCTAACGGCCTTCACCTAACATTTGTATAGGACTTTTGGCGACTCTGTGCCATTTTCTATCTCTTAAATCACTTTCACCTTTTCCATAGCTTGATGAAATATATCTTGTCCTGTCAACCATGATTTACCAACTTCGAACCATCCAATTGAAGATCTGCATCTTTTACCATAAAGCTTCATATAGAGCCATTTGGATGCTCGAATGGTAAATATTGTTGTAAGAAAACTCAATGAGAAGTATGTGATCATCCCAACTCCCTTTGAAGTCGATCACACAAGCTCTCAACATATCTTCTAAGGTATTGATAACGCGCTCTGCTTGTCCATCTGTCTGATGAAAAGCAATGCTTAAGTTCACCTTTGAACAGAAACCTTTTTGGAAAGATTCCCAAGATTATGTAGTAAATTGTGCAGCTCTATCTAAAATAACAGAGACTGGAAATACATGAAGTCTTACCTCTTCTTGAAGGTATAACTTAGCATAATCCTTTGCCAAATAGGTAGTCTTTACAGGCAGGAAATGGGCAGATTTTGTCATTTTATCGACGATCACCCAAATAGAATCATGTTGCTTGCGAGATCTTTGAAAAACTGTGATAAAGTCCATGTTAATCATCTCCCACTTCCATTCCAGAAGTTCTATAGTCTGAGGAAAACCTTTAGGCCTTTGGTTCCCTACTTTCACTTGCTGACAATTTGAACATTTGGCAACAAGCTCAGCAATATCTTTCTTCATACCTTTGCACACATACCTCTCTCAAATCGCGGTACATCTTGGTGAAACCCGGATGAATGGAGTACCAGGAGCTATAAAATGAAACTTTCAATCCTTTCTTCATGCCTTCCCACAAATATACCTTTCTTCATGCCTACTTACCAAACCTCATAACCCACTTCATGGGTTGAACATTCAGATATATCAATCGTCCACCTCAAACTCTAACATCGTTCTCGTAACAACTATGTAGGACTTTTGGAGGGTTTGTGCCATTTTAAATCTCTCTCTAATCACTTTCAATGTCTTCATGGATTGGTGAACCAAGTCTGGTCCACCTAACCCTGCTTCACACACTCCAAACTACCCAATTGGAGATCTACATCTTCTCTTATAAAGAGTCTCATATGGAGACATTTGGATGCTCAAATGGTAACAATTGTTGTAAGCGAACTCAATGAGAGGTATGTGATCATCCCAAGTCTTTATTCATGCCTTCCCACCAATATACCTCTGTCAAGTCGCGGTACATCTTGGTGGAACCTCAACGAATGGAATATTTGGAGTTATGAGCCTCCACCAAAATGCTCTCTAGGTGTCCATCCACCCTAGTACACATAATCAATCTTTGTACTTCAGCACACCATGTCCCCTTGTTCAAAATTCAATACTCTTTGCATATGAATAGTTGCCTTCAATTGAAAGCAAAATGGGGTCTTGATATTGCTTTTATTTCACCTCAGATACTAGTGATGATTTAGCTCCATTGGTCACCACTATCCCCCTTCTGTGGAATCCATAAGTCTTACTCCCAAACATGAAAGTGTGTGCACCTCTTTATCTAATTCTCTCTTTTCTTCTTCAAAATGGACGGTACTCCCCATGGATAACCTGTTTAAGGCATGAGAAACTATGGTAGTCTTACCTGGGTTGTAAAGAGTACTCATATCATAATCCTTGAGTAGTCCTAAGCAACCCTTCTATTTGCGATTTAGCTCCGTATGAGTGAACACATATTGGAGGCTCTTGTGATCAGTGAATATGTCAACATGAACACCCCATAAGTAGTGACACCATATCTTCAAGGTGAAAACTACAATAGCCAATTCTAACGCAAGAGTTAGATAATTCTTCTCATGAACCTTCAATTGTCTGAAGATATAAGCTATAACCTTTACATTTTACATCAATACGCATCCCAAGATATTTCATGATGCGTCACAATATACCAGAAAACCTTGAGTATCCTCTGATAAGGTCAAAACGGGATCCGTCGTAAATCTCTGGATCAACTCCTGAAAGCTTTTCTCACAAGATTTAGACTATTCAAACTTAACTGACTTTTGATTTAGCTTGGACAAAGTAGATGAGGTAGATGATAATCATTCAACAAACCTTGTATAGAAGCCAACCAAAACAAAGAAACTCCTTATATAAGTTGGATATGTGGTTCTAGGCTAACTTTGAACTGCCTTTATCTTTTCAGTGTCAACTCTAATCCCTTCATCAGAGATAATATGGACTAAGAATCCCACACACAAGCCAAAAGTCAAACTTGGAGAACTTGGCATCTATCTTCTTATGTTGCGAAGTCAGTAGAATAATTCAGAGGTTACTAGCATGATTTTCTTCACTTCTTGAATAAATCAGTATGTCATCAATGAAGACGATGACATACAGATCTAAATAAGGTTTAAAAAATCTGTTCATAAGATCCATGAATGTTGCAGGGACATTTGTTAATCCAAAGACATAACCCAAAACGAGCCCATATCTTGTTCTAAATCTCTCTTTGAAATATCACATTTCCTAACTTTGAACTGATAGTAGTCTAATCTGAGATTAATTTTCAAGAAGCAAGAATCACCTTGAAGCTGGTCAAAAATATCATCTATCCTTGGGAAAGGATACTTATTCTTGATGGTCACCTAATTCAACTGACGGTAATCCATACACATCTTAAGGGTTCCATCCTTCTTCCATACAAAAAAGACCAGAGCACCCCAAGGTGAGACACTTGGTCGAATGAAACCTTTATCGAATACATCTTTCAATTGTTCTTTTAGCTCTTTTAACACTGTTGGTGCCATTATGTATGGAATAATAGAGATAGGAAGAGTATCTTGAATGATGTCTACGCGGAAGTCTATATCTCTTTCGGGAGGGACTCCGGGTTGATCCTCAGGAAAGACTTCTGGGAGCTCACTTACTATAGGAACTGACTAAAGGAAAGGTATCTCAGCACTTGAGTTATTAACTCGGACTATGTGATAGAAACACCATTTTGAGACTAACTTTCTCGCCTTAAGGTACGAAATGAAACGAACCTTACGCACTGATGATCTGCTACACCACTGCTCATTAGTAATTTGA
This sequence comes from Solanum pennellii, assembly GCF_001406875.1. Lineage (NCBI taxonomy): Eukaryota > Viridiplantae > Streptophyta > Magnoliopsida > Solanales > Solanaceae > Solanum > Solanum pennellii. The sequence continues at coordinate 50,505,093 of NC_028644.1, forward strand.
AACTTGAAAACTTGAGTCCTACAATATATTTATGCATAACAGGCATGAATCTAGTCCATACCTAGAATGACATCAAAATCTACCATGTGTAATTCTACTAGATCAGCCATAGTGTATTGATGGAAATTGGATATTCACGATAGACTCTTTCCGCTAGAATAGACTCAAATACAGGTGAAGACACACAAAAGGGTTCACTGATTATTCTAAGAAGAATCTCAAACTGATTTTCAACATAAGGAGTTACAAAAGATTAATTTCTCCTAGGTCTAACAAAGAATATTCATCAATATTAGACTTTGATCATACCCGTGACATCATATGAGAGTTCTCTTGCTCTTCGCAATTAGTGATTGCATAGAGACAATTTTCCCCTCCGCCAGTACCATAAGTGGCTACTCTACGTACAACCTTGTTTGGTGGGGCAACTGATGAGGATTGGGCTCTATTGCCCGAATTTCCACCTACTTGCTTAATCTTAGGACAATCATTCATGTAATGTCCCTCTTGACCACACTTGAAGAAACACGACAGGCTATCACGACATCTACCGATGTGGGTTCTACCACACCTACCACAAGCATGAGTCCAACTACCACCTTTTTCCACACTACCTTGGGATTGGGCTGGTCTAGCCTTATAGTTACGAATTTGAACCCTTATACTTATCTTTGTTTCTTGGCGCATGTGCACTAGTAGATGACGGGTCATGCCTTTTCTATATCTTAATTTGTGGT
>NC_028644.1:50515829-50545056 GCF_001406875.1 Solanum pennellii
CCTACCCGTGTGTATGAACTTTAGAAAGTTGATAATAGAATTAGGTGAGTTTTTGGGTGTGGGTTAGACATAAAATAATGAGTATTTATAGGCTTGTAAACTTATAAATTATTCATATATGCTTGATAGATTGGAAAGGTTCGGAGGCATTGAGGAAAGGAAAAGTATTGGGAAAGTAGCTTGCTTGACTTCGGTTCTTTGATGGAGGTAGGTTATGGTTTATGCTATTTGATAGTAAACTCTTAATAGTGGTTGATATGCATTGAATGATATTGTGAAGTTTTCTATGTACTGATTGCGTGATTGTGTGTCTTGGTCGTGTGTTTTGTCATTGGTTTGAAATCCCGAGACCGCAGAATGTATAATCTTAAACCATCTCTAACGAAGTAATGTCTTGAATAAAGAAGGCTAGATGAAATATTATTAACGAATGGAAAAATGGTGATACTAAATGATAAACTAATAATATTATAGGATCGGAGTGTCACGTTCCGGCACAATATTCTTGGATCGGAGTGTCACGTTCCGACACGATAATATTAAAGGAAAAACATGTTGAATGAATGGAAGATACTCAATCTCAAAGAACTCAACTCCCAAAATGGTTTGGTTTGGAGGCATGAGTCCTCATGTGTGATCTTGATATCATTGACTTATTACGAGCTTACTTTAATGTTGTTGATACTTGTTCATGTTGTTTGTTGTTTATCACCTGTTAAGCGCTATAGTTGAGTTCATACTATTATTTGTGGTATATTAGTTCCTATTTTGGGTTGGCCGATGATATCTAACTCAGTACATGTTGCCCCCGTACTGAGTCCTACTTGTGTTTTTCTTTATTTTCCTTTTATGAAATGCAGCGAGTGTACCTATGACTTCAGATTTTCCTCAGCTCTAGCCAGCCTCCCGCATGTCAAGTTCCAGGGTGAGCTATTCATTCATTCTCGTGTTGGATTCTTTTGGTAATGACATGATGTCCTATACTTTCGGACACATACTATTTCATTCATTTATTTTGGTGTCTTCGATACTCTTAGACTTAGTAATTAGAGATTAGATGTCCTTGTTGTGATGACTTTCAGGTTTTGGAAACGATAGTTAATAAATTTTGGAGCTTCCGCAGTATTTTGTTATTCACAGTTGAATTATTGGTACATGTTGGGATTTAAATTTTTTGGTTCGTCCACCTAGGTAGTTAAGTGTGGATGCCATTCACGACTCATTGTGGGTCGTGACAGAGGTCTTTTATAAGCCCTTAGCATTCATTACATAAGAGCATAGAAAATATGGAAGAATTAAAACTTTCTTTAAGACATATCTCGAAAAGTATTTCATAAAAGTACAAGACTTTCTAACATTATAGTCGCAAATCATCTATGAATGCTATGAGTAAAATTCTTTGGACGTAGCCCAAATAAAATCTAAAAACATAATGAAAGACATAAAAGGAACATAAAGGTTCGTCCTCGAAGCTATGAGGACTAACCACTTTTTCACTTCTTCAAATTCCTTGAAACTCTACCCTCCAATAGAAACTTGAAGCTCTAACCTACATTTGGTTAGAATGTAGGAAATATGCATTAGTACAAAAGTACTAAGAATGAAAGCTAACACAACATCATAAGAGCATCTCAAATGGTTAGTCAACATAAAACATAAGCATAACAAATTATAACATAATTATAATAAAACAATTAACATAAGGCATATATAAGTTCATACATAAAACATTATTCCTTCATACTCAAGTGAATTAATTTATAAGCCACCTCCATGTATACTTGTGCAATGCCAAGATAGCATCCCATAAAACTATGTAAGCTAAGTACTCTCTTTTGTTATTCATGGTCAAAGTCCTCCTTCATAATTAAGACCCAGGTTTTCATTACATAAGAGTACTATACGACTAAGTCACCTCTAAGAACCCTTGTGCAATGTATGTGAGGCATCCCATAACGCCACACACGAATCTTTTGTTGAATTCACCCGGTTCTTTTTCATCAATCTAGGTGTCATTATAGACCTACTTCATATTAAAAAAAAGCTATCAACTTAAGTCATTCATATCATAGAAGGCCACTATACCCACTACTCGAGCTAGGAACACTTCATAAGAGGAAAATTCATAAATAGCTTCAAGTCATACTGGTGGCCTGAATGAATGGCATCCCATTATACCATTCACACTAAGTACTCATTTAGGCTAGCTTACTCAATGCTAACTATCTTTCATACTATTTTATCAAAGAATAGCATACTATCATGCTAGACCTACCTACTATGGAAAACATCATATCATGCAATCCAAGCTATCATAGGAAGGCTACATCTATACCAACCTAGCCACCATGCAACCATTAATCAATATGAAAGCTATCCATAAGGGAGTATGAATCCTCAACCCTAAGCTATCCTTAGGAGAGTTTAATGTCTCAATCCTAAGTTAAAATGAAATGGTCTTGGCCTGACCAAGTCAAGCTATCATGAAGGCATTCTAGTCATGCTATTTAAAGCTACCCCTATGAGAGTATTGATCTTCCATCCTAGTCTACCTTACCCATACTAATGCAAGATACCATGAAAATCATTCTACCAATACAAGATCAAGCTTACTATGTGAGATCTTAATTCCTGTATCTCAAGCTATCATGATATTTACCATCTCAAGCTACCGAGAGATTTACCATCCCAAGCTACCATGAGACCTACAATACCAAGCTACATAATGCAACTATCCATGAAGGAATCATAATAATAAACCTTAAGATATTCTATCTTAGAAACTATGATTCATTTTAGGCCCCCTTAAGTAAACCTGCAATCCTTCTATGTAAAAGAACTTGGCAATTCTAGCTTATTCATGTATAGGTGTATAAGAGAAAGATAATACCCAATCAAGATCACCTCATATTTGACTTTACCAACAAATACCTATCAATAATGGATAGAAACCTAATTTTGAATACTAGCTTCCATCGATCATGATCCATGTCTAATTACAAGCTATTCCATCACTTCGATCATTACAAGGTAATTCTACTCATACTTGATCGTATAGGTTCAATTCTAACTTATCAAGTTAATATACTTCCTATTCAATTAAACCTAATTCAATTCATATTTATATAATCCTAACTATAATCAATTTATATTCAAGACAATTACATTAAGAAGATCAATTCAGGACCTTCAACCTTTGCTCTAATGGCCTAAACCCACAATGATCACCTTCATCATCTTAGATTAGGGTACTTGAAGGAGTTCACATGAAAAAAATCATATATTCATTATATAAACATAATTCAAACATAATTGAATAATATCCACTGGATTGGAGTCTCAATCAAGCCTTACCACAACGTAATCACAACCATAGCTAGATTGAAGTATTTTGGATTCACAATTGTGGGATATCGTGGGGGATCCATGGGTGGAAGAACCCAGGGATGAAGAATATTCACATACCTTCGATAAATGCCTTAGACTAATCTTGAAACCTTGGTGAAACTCATCCTAGTCTTTGTCTTCTTCTTCCCTTCTTCTTTATTTGTATCTTAAGAGAACTTTTAAGGAGGGGAGGATTTTGATTTTGAAGAGTGAAGTTTAAATTCATAATTAATCCTTTTATTTTGTTAAAATAACTTAAAACTCTAAAAATCATGACTTAATTGTAAGGTAGGGTGAATTTACCAATTCACCGCTCACTTGGCCGAACCCTAGCAGAATTGCAGGTGGTGTCCCACGATCACCACCTCTGGACCGTAGGTGTTGTGACGGGGCGTCCTGCATCTACGTGGTTCATGATTCAGGATCCTACAATTGGGGTCTAAGCTCCAACATGTAAGTGTGAATCCACGCCCCTCACCTACGGTGTTTCAATCCACCAACGCAGCGTCAATCAAGGTTGTTGGTCATGTTGTTTTTGACAGCTTTTTGGCCAACATTTGTGTCCTCTTCAAGGACGCTTAGGGTGATCCTTAAAGAGTTTTACCAAAAAATTTTACCCATAACCTCGATGTTATAGGTGTGATAAACCTTTCTACATGAGTTGGACCTAAAAACACACATCAAACTCCATGACAACACACTACAACATCCTAGGACAAAAAGACTAGTTTCCATACGTGAAAGACATATCTTGGCGTTTAGGCGCTAACACTTCCAAACTAAGTTAATTGCATTGTTTTGGGTATAGAAACTTCATTTTAACTCCTCTAAAGTTATTAGACCTAATGTAAGGCTCTATCTTGTGTCATACAATTCTCGGGGTCTTTCAATATTCCCGCCCTGGGAACTTTCATCCCCTAATGACACCTTAAACCTTTATAGGGAATAAGTTTGACTCAAGACTAGAAGCCTGTCGTGTATGCATTATTTTTAAATATAGACACCCAACCAAGGAATCTTTAATTCAAAGCTATACATACTCAATGCAACTCAAAATGCATGAAAGAAACATATGACTCATTTCCAATGAGAAACTAACATCTGCTAACTACAACATGCTCAATATAGACTCATGTGGTCTAAAATGCATATTAACTCAAGATGCTACAAAAAGATCCATCACAATGCAAATACATTAATTCTAACAAGTCCTACATACATTCACAAACATAATCATCACAAGGAAAACATTTGTAATTTTTTCTAAAATCATAAAAGAAACACATACCGGAAAGGGACATGAAGAGATCATCTTGATATTCCTTGGATTAGAGAGCATAGAACCTATTCTTATTTTGAGGCTCCACATCCTCACCACTAGAGGAAACTTGCTTACTTTCTTTTATATTAGCCTTTGACTTATGGAAATCTTTCTTCATTTGGCCACAATACTTTTCATTTCCTCAATGCCTCTGAAACTTTCCAATATATCAAGTATATGTTCATAAATTTTAAGTTAACGAGTCTATAAACACTCATATTATTCCACTTTCTTTTTTTCTTAAGCATCCCGCCTATTCCTTAATGTTAGCTCAGACACTAGGCAATAGAACGAAGAGGAGCGGCAAACAAAGAGAGCACTTGGCATTGGCTCATTTCATGCTACGAAAACTCGGTTGAAGCTAGTTAGGTCCTCCGGTCAGTCAAGTGTTGACACCGGATTTGGTTTGACCTTCCTTCTCAATGTCCGGATGAACATGCATTCTTTTCTCTACAGTATGGTAGAGTATGGTAGACTTATAACCAATCCAATCGGAAACCTTAATTCGAGAGATCAAACTAGCAAGGATAATATCGTAAAGTCGGAGAGGAAGAAGAATGCCATCATAGAGGGATCAGCGTGTAAACTTGAAGGGCTAGGGAACTCCTTTAGCTCAATAATGAAAGTTAGGGTCGATCGGAGGAGGCCTTACCTCTTAGATGACCCAAGCAAGTCATTAAGCTATTGGATGGATCCTCCTAACTGTAGTTACTTAAGGTCGAGTAGTAGACGGGTGAGGCCCACAGTTCTAATAGGTTTTCACTTGAGCTTTCCGCGGCAAAGCAAGTCTACAAGCCACTGAATGCAGTTCAATGGACTTTGGTTCTTTTATGGAGGTATGTTATGGTTTATTTTATTGGATAGATAGACTCTTAATAAGCTGAGAAATGATTTTATTAAGAAAGTTACTTAATCTAATTGTTCTAACATCCAAAATAAAAATTCACCACATACTTTTTAGTGCTATATAGAGAACAAAATGAGTGTTTATAGACTCTTTAACTTAAAATTTATGAACATATACTTGATATATTGAAATGGTTTAGAGGCATTAAGGAAAGGAAATTTATTTGAGAAGTAGTTTAATGGACTTTGGTTCTTCTATAAAGGTAGTTTATGGTTTATTTTATTGGATAGATAGACTCTTTATAGTTATTGATATGCATTTAGTGATAATGAATTTCTCTATGTAATTGAGTATGTGACTGTCTGACTTTATTGTGTGGTTTGGGTAATCTATGTGTTCTTTGTGAATGGTATGGAATCTTGAGAACGTGAAATTTATAATCTTGAGCCTTTTTTTATCTAAATAATGCCTTGAATAAAGAAGGCTAGATGAAATAGTCCCTCTTAGAAACATCTTATAGCCATCACTACTTACACTTTGTGTAAAAATAGGAAGAAAATTGGTATTAGTAAAAGAATGCACTAGGTATGAAAACAATGCAAAAAGATGCATTGAAAGAGGACGTTTAGTTAGAAATCATGCATCATGTCTTTATAGTAAAACTTTATGAACATTGATACAACTAGCACAATATAGTTCACATACTTCGTATAGACGTGGATATTACTCATAACGACCTTTAAGGCCATTTCATCACATTTAAGGATCATTTATTAAGGTACACTTATGACCTAATACAATATAGACCAAAAAATTATGTGGTGAATTCTTTTTGGATCTTAGACCAATTAGTTTGAGTAACTTTCTTAATAAAATCATTTCTCAGATTATTCAAGAAAGATTGGAAGGCTTTCTCCCAAGATTGATTGCCAGAATCAATTTTTTTTTGAAGGGTTGAAGTTGTTATTTTAGCTCAAGAAATTATTTATGTTACTAGATTGAGGGGTAAATAAGATAATGTGTTTATTAAGCTTGATATGGACAAAACTTATGATAGAGTTGACTAGAATTTCTTGATTAAAGTTCTTAGAAGGTTGGGTTTTGATTCTAATGTTACTAACATGATTTGCAGGATTTATGCTAATAATTGGTACTTGGTACTAATTACTGGGAAATTACATGGCTGTTTTCAGTCTATCAGGGGATTGATGAAAAGGGACCCTCTATCTCCTGCTCTTTGCATTGTGACTGGGAGGTTTTTATCTCTATCTCTTAATAACTTGTTTGAAATATAAGATTTTAAGTCTTATGGAGTAAATAAGTAATGTGAACAATTGAATCATCTGGCATATGCAATGATATAATTATCTTTGCAGCAGCAGACATAAGATCCTTACAGCTGATTATGGAAACTGCAACACTATATGAACATCAATATGGTCAACTTATTGATATGAAAAAGAGTTCTTATTATGCGTTCAGCAAAGCCGCACGGACTTATATTCAGGTTGTGGAAGAATTTACAAGTTTCTCTTAAGGAAAGTTTCATTTGATATATTTGGGTTGTACCATTAGTCAAGGTATGAAGAAGAAGGTAAACGCTGCAAAATTGACCAAATAAATTTAGAATAAGCTACTATTATGGAAAGAGAAGATTCTGTCTTTGGGGGGGGGATGATTAATGATAAATCATATGTTGCAAAGTATGCCTATTTTCCTTTTATGTACTATTAGCCCTCTGAAATTTGTTATTTATAATATTCATAGGATTTTTGCCAAATACTTATGGAATTTTAAAGAGGAGGGCTGAGCCACTCACTTGATTGCATTTGCTAATATCTTTGTTCCAAAGAGTGAGGGAGGTTTGGGGTATAGATATTATATGACGTGTCCAAATCTCTTTTCGCAAAACTTTCCAATTATTTATGAACTAATTTAATGTGCAACAAATATTCCAAGAGACATATACTTTAAGTAGTTAAATGTAATGGTGGTTCACAGGTATGGAAGGATATGCTTCAAGTTAGAGATTTGTTTTATCAAGAAATTTAGTGAGAACAAAGAGAAAGTCATTATAGTGTTTGGTTTGATAATTGGACACAATGGGGAGCCCTGAAGTATGTCGTACCTATATCTCATGATTCATGTTAAATCAATCATTCAATTGTACAATACACGATGATGGAATAATTAGGCGATAGCTACTATCTTCAATTTGGAGGTTTGTAGGCACATTAAAAATGTTCTGGGAGATAAGCATTTTGCCGAGGAGAGAGTTAAGCCTTTGTACATGCCTAGTGGTACTGGGATATTTTAAATTGGGTCTTCTACGAGCTGCACATGGTGAGGAAAGAACCTGTAGACTTAATCCTTAACATTTGGGAAAAATACATACAGTTTAAGGTGTCTTTCTTTTTGTGGAGAATGTGGTTCAGAAGAATTCCTATAAGAGAGCTTTTGATTAGAATGGGCATAGATGATTCTATGTAGTGTTGTTGTAGTAATGATAATATACAAGAATCTTTTATGCATTTGCTTATTCTCTATTCTGATTTATATCAAGTGTGGAGGTTTTTTTTTATAGAAACTGCAGGTTTGCATTTTCTAGTGGTTCAGCTATGCAAGTTCTGGAGGTTTGGTTGAATGTTGACTGACCTACTAAATAGAAACCAGTTTTTAATGCAGTTCCTGCATTTATTATATGGAGCATATGGAAAAGAAGGAACTTTATCAAGCATCGAGGAAATTGAGTAAGCTAGATTTTGTGTTTGAGAATCAAAGAAACATATATTTATTAGTTAAATCTAGACATCCTTGGTTGGAAGAGATGCCTAACATTTGGCCCTTAATTGTGAAATTCTTTGAGGGCTACTCACCATTGATATATTACAAAGTTGTTAGATGGATTCGTCCACCCAGTGGAATTAATAAATGCAACACTGATGGTCAAGGATAGATTCTTTTGCCTTATTTGTAAGAAATGAAGAAGGTGATTTCCTTTTTACTGAGACTAGGGTATTAAAACATGTTCCGAGTGTTAAATAAAAACTATCAAAATGGGACTAGATTATTGTTTGCATAATAATCAAGTTCCATTGATTATGAGATGGACTCTCTATTAGCTCAATAAGTATCAAATAGAAATTGGGAGGTCCCATGGTTGATAGCTTGAAATTTTAGATCCGTAAAAAGTCGGATAATTAATAAGGAGGTGGAGAAATGGCATACATTTAGGGAAGGGAACTCCCCAGCAGACTTTTTTACTATTTCATATTGTTAATTTTGCAGGTATTAATAGGCAGCAATTTCACAATTTACAGGAGATTCTGCAGTAGACAAAAGCAATTGTGAATTAGAAAAAGAAAAAAAATTCTAATTTGCCGGATATAGAAGTTTAAACAAAGGACTAAAGGATACAATAGGTAAAAAAGATTAAATTAAATGTATCAACAACAAGTAATTGGGTAACTGAATGAGATGATATGCAAGAACTAGAACAGAGAAATGTGTAGTAGACTTCAAAATAAAACATATTTTTTTGTTATCTTGAGAAGTGGTATCAAATCCTTTAGGATTTTAACTTTCTTGGACGATATATAAGAGATGAGAACCAAAGCAAACTAAATACGAATCGAAGGGGTGGAAGACTTATCTAGATTAAGCTTGATCACTAGGAATGAAGTTTGGGAAAGATACCGAGACCATAAATTTGAGGCCATTTCAAAGGACAATGAACTGAAATTCTCTAGAACATCTCGTATCTCTACTGAGATTTACATCTATGCCACTCAAATTGAAGAAGTGTTCATTGGTTCGAAACACAGTGTCAGTTAGAAATTTGGCAATAAAATGATTTCACACAAAATATGTGTTTGTAGATTGTAGTTTGTGCAGATGTTTTGAGAGATGAATGGAGATCTGCAAGCTGGATTTTCATCAGAGAAGATGCGGAAATTTGGGTAAGAGATCGGAGCAAATGAAATAGAGCTCATCCTTTTAAGCTTTCCATTTTTGTTTTATTTTATTTCGTTTTTTCGTGTTGAATGCAGACAACTTTTGATCTGTTCTATTATACTTTTATTTTATTTGATCTAGGAATGAGTAAATTTTAAAGTAGTTTAAGTTGATTATATAATGACTAATAGGCGAACGCCACATCATTAATGTATTTATTAATTGAATTTAAACTGTGGGCTTTTAAAAAAAGGGCAATATAGGACCTAAAGGTAGATGATAAGAGTATTTTAGAGCCCATAGATGGAAGGAGGGTAATTTCGTACCATTTACAATAGTTTAAGGGTATTTTAAGCGCCTTTCTGTAGAAAAATGATAAGAAATGACCATTCCGTTTTTTTCATGTAACGACATAGAGAACCCCAAGTCGTATGGTGCGTTCGACCTCGAAGAGGTCTTATACATTCCCTTGGCATTAATTACATAATAGCATAAAAAATATGGAAAAATTAAAACTTTCTTTAAGGCATATCTTGAAAAGTATTTCATAAAAGCAAAAGTCTTTCAAACATTATAATCGAAAATCATCTATGAATAACATGAGTAAAATTCTTGGGACGTAGCCAACTTAAAATCTAAAAACATAATTAAAGACATAAAAGGAACATAAAGGTTCGTCCTCGAAGCTATGAGGACAAACTTGTTCTTCACTTTTTCAAAGTCTTTGAAACTCTACCCTCCAATATCAACTCAAAGCTCCAACACTACATTTGATTAGAATGTAGGCAATATGCGTTAGTACAAAAGTACTAAGAGTGAAAGATAACATAAACATCATTAGAGCATCTCAAATGGTTAGTCAACATAAAACATAAGCATAAGAGTTAATAACATAATCATAACATAACAAGTTAACATAAGGCATATTTAAGTTTATATTTCAAACATTAGTCCTTCATATTCAATTGAACTACTGTATAAGAAACATCTAAGTATACTTGTGCAATGCCAAGATAGCATCCCATAATACTACTTAAGATAAGTGCCTCTCCTTTGTTCATTCTTGGTCATAGTCCACCTTCATAATTAAGACTTAGGTTTTCATGGTAAAAGAGCACTATACCCCTAATTGAAGAACCCTTGTGCAATGTATGTAAGGCATCCTATAACACCACACACACTAATCATGTCTTCAATTTACCCTATTCATTTATCAAATCTAGGTGTCATTGTAGACCTACTTCATATTAAAAAAGAGATATCAACTTAAGTCATTCATATAATGGAAGACAACTATACCAACTACTCGAGCTAGGCAAACTTCTGAAGAGGATATTTCATAACTAGCTTCAAGTCATACTAGTGTCATGTATGAATGACATCCATTCTACCATTCACACTAAGTACTCATTTAGGTTAACTTACTCAATGCTAACACTATTTCATGCTATTTTATCAAAGAATAACATACTATAATTCTAGATCTAACTACTATGAAAAACATCATATCATGAAATCCAAGCAATCATAGGAAGGTTACAAGCATACCAACCTAGCCACCATGTAACCAATCACCAAGATGCAATTTATCCATAGGGGAGTATGAATCCTCAACCCTAAGCTATCGTTAGGAGAGCTTAATGTCTCAATCCTAAGCTACCATGAAATGAAGTTGGCCTAACCAAGTCAAGCTATCATGAAGGCATTATAGTCATGTTATTTCAAGATACGCTTATGAGAGTATCGATTCTCCATCCTAGTCTACCTTGCCTATACTAGTGCAAGCTACCATGAAAATCATTCTACCAATGCAAGATCAAGCTTACATGGGAGAGCTTAATTCCTCCATCTCAAGCTATCATGATATTTACCATCCCAAGCTACCATGAGATCTACCATCCCAAGCTACCATGAGACCTACCATTCCAAGCTAGATAATGTAAGTATCCATGAAGGAATCATAAGAATCAACCTGAAGATATTCTATCTTAACAAACATGATTCATTTTAGGCCCCCTTAAGTCAACCAAGAATCCTTCTATGTGAAAGAACTTGACTATCCTAGTTTATTACTGTTTAGTTGTATAACAGAAAGTGAATACCGAATCAAGATCACCTCATATTTTACTTTTCCTCCAAAGCCTTAACAATAATGGACACAACCCTTATTTTTGATACTAACTTCTATCTATCAAGATCCATGTGTAATTACAAGATACTCAATCAATTTGATCATTAGAAGGTAATTCTACTCATAGTTGACCATATAAGTTCAATTCTAACATATCAAGTTAATATCCTTCCTATTCAATTAAACCTAGTTCAATTCATATTTGAATGATCCTAACTATGATCAATTTGTATTCAAGACAATTACATTAAAAAGATCAATTCAGAAACTTTAACCTTCCCTCTAATGTCCTAAACCCACAATGATTACCTTTATCATCTTAAATTAGGGTTCATCATGGAATTCACATGAAAATATCATATAATCATCATATAAACATAATTCAAACATAGTTGAATTATATCCACTAGATTGGAGTTTCAATCAAGTCGTACCAATAATGTAACCACAACCCAACCTAGATTGGGGTATTTTGAATTAACCATTTCAGAATATCTATGGGGGATGCATAGGTGGAAGAACCCACAGATGAAGGAGCATCACATACCTTTAATCAATTCCTTAGACTAATCTTGAAACCTTGGTTAAACTTGACCAAGTTTGTTCCTCTTTATTCCCTTCTTCTTTAATGGTGATCTTAAGAGAACTTTCGGGAGGAGAGGGTTTTGATTTTGAAGATTGAAGTCTAAATTAATAATTAATTATTTTCTTATGTTAAAATACCTAAAAACACTAAAAATAACCGTTAAGGACTTAATTGGAATGTAGGGTGAAATTAACAATTCAACCCTCACTTGGCCGAACTCCTAGCAGAATTGCATGTCGTGTCCACGACCACCACCTACGAACCGTAAGTGGTGTGATGGGGCGTCCTTCATCTACGTGCTTCATGAATCAGGCTCCTCTAATTGGGGTTTAATCTGCCACAAGTAAATGGGAAGCCACGCCACCACCTATTGGGTGTCAGCCCTCCAACTGAGCGTCAATCAAGGTCGTTAATCATGCTGTTTTTGACAGCTTTTCGGTCAACATTTGTGGTACCAAAATGTGTTACTGCTAACCTCAATTTTCTAGGTGTGATAAACATTTATACATGAGTTTGACAAAAAAAAACATCAAACTCCATGATACACTAGAACATCCTAGCACCAAAAGACTAGTTTCCATACGTCACAGACATATCTTGACGTTTAGGCACTAACACTTCCGAACAAAGTTAATTGCATTCGATTAGGTATAGAAACATTATTTTAACCCCTTTTTAAGTTATTAGACCTCATGTAAAGATCTATATTAGGTCATACAAATTCTGGGGTGTTTCAATACTCCCCGCGTTGGGAACATTCAACCCCTAATGACACCTTAAACATTCAAAGGGATTCACGATGACATAAGACTAGCAGCCCATCCTGTATGCATTATTTCTAAATGCACACACCCAACCAAGGAAATTTTAATTCAGAGCTAGACATACTCAATGCAACTCAAAATGCATGAAAGAAACATATTACTCATTTCCAAAAAACAACAAGATCCAACACAATGCAAAAGCATCAATTCTAACAAGGCCTACACAGATTCACAAACATAATCATCACAAGGAAAACATCAGGTCCATCATACCAAGTCATAAAATGATAAATCTCGAAGTTTTTCTAAAAACATAAAAGAAGCACATATCGGCAAGGGACATGGGGAGATCACTCTATCAGTCTTGATCGTTCTTGGATTGGAAAGCATACAACCTACTCTTATTTTGAGGCTCCACATCCTCACCACTAGAGGAAACTTGCTAACCTTCTCTTATATTAGCCTTTTACTTAGGGAAATCTTTCTTCATGTGGCCACTCTCAGCACATCCGAAACAACCATCTCTACCGGCCAAATACCTACATCCATGCCTCTTACCACATCTAGAACAAGTTGGACATAGGGACTCACTACATTTTTCTTGAGATCTAAGGTTATACACCCTTTCATCATTATACTTAGGTGCATTAGAATATCCTTGTCCGGAAATGTAACTACCCTAAAAATGGATATACTAAGTGATACCTTAATCTGTCAAGAATGCTTATGATTAGACCAGGGTTCATACTGATTGATGCGAGTGGAACGAAATTTCGGAACCCTTGCTAAATACAAACCAACTAACATGGGGAGTTATTTGAGATATGAAAGGTTGAGTCCAACCATGTAGGGCTCTCGAATACGAAGATTTACTCGAAGGAGTCTTTATCGGACTTAAAAGAGGAAATCTTAGGTTTAGAGGGTCTAGGGGTAAAATGGTCTTTTTCCTGAATAAGGGTAATATCGTAATTACCCTAAATATATAGTTAATTATTTAATTAATAAGGTGGAGGGTCAATTTAAGGAGAGAGATCCAAAATTGAGCTGTTGAAGTGAGGTCATGCCTCACCCGGGTTCGAACCTAGATGGAAGCAATGAAGATTTTTAACTCCTACTCTCTAAAGTCCATCTCTGAACTCTCACGCTCAAATCTCTCTTGTTATTTCACATAAAATTCTCTGCCAAAATAAGCTGCAAAAATAGAAAATAAACACATTACAAAACAATCAAAAGTTCTCTACACTCAAAGAACTTACAAAAAAAAAATATACAAGCAAGAAAGCTAACTTAAGAAACAAAAACATTGCATCATCTTCTCGACGGGTTTGTGTTGAAGGTTTAGGGGAGGTTTAGGGAATCACTTGTAAGGTGTGAAAAGATACAACAAGGTATGGGTTTTCTCTCTTGCAATCTGTTCTCCAAGAGAAATTTCTTTGTACAAAATTCAAACTTGTGAAACTAGGGTTTTCCCCTTGAATGTTGAACTCCTTGTCCCTAGTCTCCTTCCAATTACAGTCTAAATGTGGTTAGAAATCATGGTTTTGGTATGGTTTCTGGTAGCTAAGTGTTAAATGTGAAATTCTTTGTGATTTTGTGTTTGGAAATAGCAAGCATATTCAATGATGTCAACCGAAAAATATGTGGTGCAATATGAAAATGTTTGGTGTTGTTGTTATCCGTTTTGAAGTCTTAAAATGGTTAGTTTGATGGCTGTAATTAGCGTTCAAAAAATGTGTACTTCGTGATGTTCATATGAGGTGTATGTGACTGATTTAAAGAGGAACGTTGCAGCTAAAACAACAATGAATCTACACCTAATAATGTGTTAAACGAATCGATGAAATCTACCTCAAAAAGGTGTTAAATGATTCATGACTTTTACTAAGTTTTCAAGTGGAAATATTAGTGAAAATAAGGTAAGTAAAAGACTAATTTTCCTTAAAAAAACAACATGTTTCGTTTAGGATAAAGTATAGAGGAGTAATCTGGAAATTTAATTGGTTTTAAAAGGGATGAGGCCACCAGGATTCGAAACTGTGACCTCATCCGTGTGATGCCTTAAATTCGCAAGAAAAGATATGGGGTGAGGGGGGGATCAAAATGGGGGATGCTGGCTGATAGTGTAGAGCACAAAAATTAATAAAATAAATTGAAAGGCGTGGAATCGAACCCACGACCTCTTGTCTATGATGTCCTCATACTCGAAGCTACTTTCCATGATGTATGAGTTGAATGTATTGGAACATTATACTGAGCACCGATAGACTAGCTATAAGCGGTGATGCCTTCTTTCGGGAAGGGCAGAAGTTCAAGTAACTCTCATGAGATGGTACTGTCCGGCATCCCAAGTATGGGTTTCCTTATATCTCCTAGTCTTTGAACATATACTGCCAATATAGGGATCTAGCGGGGTTCGATTCCAATGTACGCTAGCATGTTTTGTGTCCTTTTGGCCGGTGATTCCACCTCTTTTTTGTGTAG
Organism: Solanum pennellii; assembly: GCF_001406875.1. NCBI lineage: Eukaryota > Viridiplantae > Streptophyta > Magnoliopsida > Solanales > Solanaceae > Solanum > Solanum pennellii. Next base: position 50,531,301 of record NC_028644.1, read on the forward strand.
GGATTCATGAAACTGGATTTCATGATGCTCACATGATCTATGTCGGTTAAAGTTAAAGTTCCCAATGAATGAATGAGGCCAGCCTTAAACGAAGCACATAATGAAACGAATGATACCAAAGATGTTAGCATAGGATAATCAAGAGGTGAGTTAGATTTAAATAATGATATTAGGTCATTCTTGGTCATTGCACAATGAACGTGATAAAAGTCTTAAACTACATCCTAGGTATAGCTGGTGTTTACACTGGCCCATGAATGAAATTAAATGATGTACGTATGAATGAATGAAGCAGACTCTGTGTTTGCAAAAGCAGACTCTCTCATTCAGGTCCCATATGTTGATCCCTCATTTTTGGGAAGTATTAATGTCAAGTCCATGATTCCAAGGTCCCATGGCATACAAATGAATGATATGAACAACGTTATGTGTTATATGAATTATTATATGTGCTATGTGAGATATATTATGTGCTGTTTGCAAAATGATAAGTTTCATGATGCATGTTACACTAATGGCATGACTTTACAAATCCAAATTTGGCAGCATCTGACTTTCCTAATACAAATTTGGCAAGTCCACTGACTTGACTTTCCATAAATCCGATTTTTAGGAAAGAGCTATTCTCTCTCATGCATGTCATTAGTATGTGATTCCATATACCCATACTTAGTACAAGTGTGTAATAATTCCATACAAATATCTACTTTTAGGTGCAGGTACAAGTGGACGTCAGATCTTACAGTACGACATTGCAGCTATCCGGACATGCAACTTCCATCCGGACTTAGTAGGCCCTCATGCTTTTTAGGCTATCTGCAGTTTGTTTAGGTTAGATGTAGGCTTTAGCTAGTGGAGCATGTTCCACTAGTGTTTCTTTCCACTTATATTTAAGACTTTGAATTGGTGCCATTTTGGCAAAAATACTTTTAATGCAATTATGAATTTTTTCTTCATTTGATTACCTCTATATTAGATTTTTAATTTGTGAACGCCTATGATGTTAAGTTCAAAACGTTTATCATGAAATAAGAAGATAAAAAGTTCAAATTTTTTGCTAAAATAAACCTAAAAGAAGTAAGAATGATGTATGTAGGCTTGTCTGTGACCTCTAAGAGGTCGACGACGCCGGTACCCTCTGGGGTCTAGACTCTGGTTGTGATAAAGTTTGTATCGGAGAACTTGGTTAAATTACGAAAATGATAAGTTCACATTAACCACATTGAGTAGTTTCTAAGTCATGGTAGTGAAGTGCACCACTATCCTTGATTAGAGACAACATGATGCGTACGAAAATTTCCCTTCTTCTGATCTTATGGTGCCTTTCCTAATGTTTGACTTTCCTGATGTTATGAGCATGTATAACATTAATCTCTGCTGTTTACAAAGAATGAACAATAGGAGAACTATTGGTCTTATGAGAGGAGTAGCAGCTGCTTGGAACAATCAGGTTCCACCACAGGCTCCAACTGAAGGAGTAGCCATGCCAGTTAACCCTGCTGGGTTATCTGATGCTGAGGTGAGGGCATCTCTGGCCTAGATGGAACAAGCCATCACCATGCAAGCTCAATCCATGACTGACCAGTCAATAGGACAACTGTCCAGAGAGAGAATCCACCAGCTCGTAGTATGGCTAAAAGATTGAGGGATTTCACGAGGATGAATCCTCATATTTTTATAGGGTCTAAGACTTCAGAGGATCCCAAGGATTTTGTGGATGAGGTGCAAAAGATTTTGGTGTCTATGGGGGCCACAGATACTGAGAAAGCAAAGTTGGCTTCCTATCAACTCAAGAATGTTGCACAAACTTGTTGTAAGATGTGGCAGGATAGCGAGCTTTGGGCGGAGTTCGGGTCACTTGGGAGCTGTTTAAGACAGCCTTCCTGGAGAGATTTTTCCCAAGGGATATGAGGGAGGCCAAGGTTGAGGAGTTTATCAACCATAAATAGGATTCGATGACAGTTGGGGAGTATTCCCTAAAGTTTGTGAAATTATCCAGGAATGCCACTTCTCTTGTGTCTAACAGCAGAGACGAGATAAGTAGATTCTTGACAGGAGTCGCTGAGGATCTCGAGGAGGAATGTATGGAAGCTATGCTGCATGACAGCATGGACCTTTCAAGGATTATGGTTCATGTCCAACAAGTGGAGAAAGCAGAAAGAGGAAATAAACTAGGGCAGGGAATAGGTCAAGGAAAAATGAGGAGAATTTTTCAAGGAATAGTAGTACTGAAATCAAAGATAAGCCTAGGTTTAAGAAGGGACTCTTCCACCAAGGGAAGTCAAGTTCATCCAAGGGTTGAGATGATAGGAATTCCGAGTCAAGAGTTAAGAGACAATGAAGTAGACACACCTCAGGAAAGACCACCTTGCAGGAAGTGTGGCAAAATACATAGAGGAGAGTGTATGATAGGCATTAATGCTTGTTATAGTTGTGGAAAATTCGGTTACATGGTTAAGGATTGTCCGATCATGAGAAGTCAAGAACAACGGAAGGAGAGAATTCAGTCAAATTGTCCAAGTGAAGAGGCTCCAAGGAGGCAACAATTCTTCGCAATCAAGTCTAGGGGTTAAGGGGAAGGCACTTCTTGTGAAGTCTCGGGTGAGTAGCCTTAATTAGTCCTTCATATATTTGACTGTGTGTGGTGATTATGCACTAGTATGAGGTTAATATGTTTGAGTCATCATGGTGGTTGCTGATTTGTATGACATATATGTTTACTTATATTGTATGCGTTGATGAGACTAGTTTAGGAAAGAGATCCTTAGTCTATTAATGTGAAGCTACTACTAGGTTTCAAGGATGTGCACAATCATATTAATATGTGAATCAGATATTCACCAATGAGAAGTATTTAATTACCTTTGTATGCATGCATCCTATAGATGACTCACTTATTGTTAATAAAGAGTAGTGTCATTCGGGGAAGAATATTCCTAAGGGAGGTATAATGTAACAACCCTAAAAATGAATATACTAAGTGATACTTAATGTGTCAAGAATGCCTATGATTAGACAAGGGCTCACACGGATTGATGCGCGTAGAAACAGACTTGGGAACCCTTGCTACATCAAATTCAACTAACATGGGGAGTTAGTTTAGATAATAAGGATTGGGTCCAAACATGTGGGGCTCTCAAATACGAAGATTTACTCGAAGGAGTCTTTACCGGACTTCAAAAAGAGGAAATCTTAAGTTTGGAGGGCCAAGGGGTAAAATGGTCTTTTTTAAGACTAAGGGTAGTATCTTAATTACCCTAAATATATAATTAATTATTTAATTAATAATTTTGAGGGACAATTTAGGGAGAGAGAGCCGAAATTCAGCTGTTGAAGTGAGGTCTTGCTTCACCAGGGTTCGAACCTAGGTGGAAGCAATGAATTAGATTTTTATTTAAGCTATTGAATTAATATAATTAATTAATAATTATTATTCATTATCTGATTGAAAATGAAATAAAAACAAGATTTTTAATAATTAACAAAACCTTATTTGACTAAGTCCTAAACTAGACTACTAAGCCTAATATAATTCCTACTCTCTCAAGTCTATCTCTCAACTCTCAGGCACAAATCTGTCTTGTTATTTCACACGAAATTCTCTGCCAAAATAAGCTGAAAAAAGAAAAAATAAACACATTATAAAACAATCAAAAGTTCTCTACACTCAAAGAACTCAAAAAAAAAAAAATAATACAAGCAAGCAAGCTAAATTAAGAAACGAAAACTGTTCATCATCTTCTCGACGGGTTTGTGTTAAAGGTTTAGGGGAGGTTTTGAGAAGCACTTGGAAGCTGTGGAAAGCTACAACATGGTACGGGTTTTCTCTGTTGGAATCCTTTCTCCAAGAGAAATTTCTTTCTACAAAATTCAAACATATNCTACATCAAATTCAACTAACTTGGGGAGTTAGTTTAGATAATAAGGATTGGGTCCAAACATGTGGGGCTCTCAAATACGAAGATTTACTCGACGGAGTCTTTACCGGACTTCAAAAAGAGGAAATCTTAAGTTTGGAGGGCCAAGGGGTAAAATGGTCTTTTTTAAGACTAAGGGTAGTATCGTAATTACCCTAAATATATAATTAATTATTGAATTAATAAGTTTGAGGGACAATTTAGGGAGAGAGAGCCGAAATTGAGCTGTTGAAGTGAGGTCTTGCTTCACCAGGGTTCGAACCTAGGTGGAAGCAATGAATTAGATTTTTATTTAAGCTATTGAATTAATATAATTAATTAATAATTATTATTCATTATCTGATTGAAAATAAAATAAAAACAAGATTTTTAATAATTAACAAAACCTTATTTGACTAAGTCCTAAACTAGACTACTAAGCCTAATATAATTCCTACTCTCTCAAGTCTATCTCTCAACTCTCAGGCACAAATCTGTCTTGTTATTTCACACGAAATTCTCTGCCAAAATAAGCTGAAAAAAGAAAAAATAAACACATTATAAAACAATCAAAAGTTCTCTACACTCAAAGAACTAAAAAAAAATAAAAATACAAGCAAGAAAGCTAAATTAAGAAACGAAAACTGGTCATCATCTTTTCGACGGGTTTGTGTTAAAGGTTTAGGGGAGGTTTTGAGAAGCACTTGGAAGCTGTGGAAAGCTACAACATGGTGCGGGTTTTCTCTGTTGGAATCCTTTCTCCAAGAGAAATTTCTTTCTACAAAATTCAAACATATGAAACTAGGGTTTTCCCCTTGAATGTTGAACTCCTTGTCCATAGTCTCCTTCCGATTTCAATCTAAATTAGGTTAGAAATCATGTTGTTGGTATGGTTTCTGGTAGCTAAGTGTGAAATGTGATATTCTTTGTGATTTTGTGTTTTGAAATAACAAGCATGTTCAATGATGTCAACCGAAAATGATGTTGTGCAATATGTAAATGTTTGGTGTTGTTGTTATCCGTTTTGAAGTCTTAAAATGGTTAGTTTTATGGTTGTAATTAAAGTGAATAAAATGTTAATTTGTGATGTTCATATGAGGTGTATGTGACGGATTTTAATTGGAAAGTTGCAGCTAAAACAACAATGAATCTATATCTACGAATGTGTTAAACGAATCCATGAAATCTACCCAAAAAGTTCTTAAATGATTCATGACTTTTAATAATTTTTCTAGTTGATATATTGGTAAAGTAAGTTAATAAAATGACTAATTTTCCAGAAAAAACAACATGTTTCGTTTACGTTAAGTATAGAGGACTAATCTTGAAATTTAATTGGTTTTAAAAGGGATAAGGCCACCAAGATACGAATCTGTGACCTCATCGGTGTGATGCCTTAAATTTGAAAGAGAATATATGGTGTTATGGGGGTATCGAAATGGGGGATGCTTGCAGGAAGTGTAGAGCACAAAAATTAAAAAATAAAATGGGAGGGGTGGGAATCGAACCCACGACCTCTAGGCAGCGAATGAAAGGAAAGAAAAATAAAAGAAAGGAAGTGTGAGGCGTGGGAATCGAATCCACGACCTCAAGGATATAAAGAAGAAAGGGAGAAATAAAAAGAAAATAAAGTGAGGCGGTAGGGGCTCGAAACCAAAACCTCACTGCCAATGCATAGCTAAGTCAAACTTCAAATAAAAATAAAATAAGGATGATATGGTGGTTAGAACCCACAACCTCATAGTCCCTAGCAAATTAAGGAATACTTAAAGAGAGGTTGTGGGGGTTTGATCCCACAACCTCATGGTCTATACGAAATTGGACAAGAGGAATTAAATAAAAATAATAATAAAAAGGGGTTGTGGGGGTTCGATTCCACAATCCTCCGGCCAAATAGGAGGAGAATCCAAGGAGAAAAATAAAGATAGATGTTGATGTTGGGGCTCGATCTAGGGTCCTAATGTTATGAAGACTAAAAATAAAGTCAAGGAAAAATGTAAGTATTGTCCAATAGGTTCGAACTTAGGTTCCCTTGCCCAAATTTCCGTATTGTTACATAAATCATACGTGAATTGAATGTTCAAGAATAATGCCACCTACTTAGATCGAAATTGAGATCTTGGCATATTTACAAGATACATAAGTCTTCTACTACATAATTTTAAGAATATATGAGTGACGTAACAAACTATAAATGAAGCCTTATGGCTTGTATGTATAGACCCATAAGTCTAGCATACGATTAAAAAAAAGTTAATGTAAGATGTATATAATCAAATGATGAAACCCTAGAAGGGTTAAGTAAGAGTGTGAAACACACTAAATGGCCAAGTGCATTGGCATATGATGATATGAACATTCACGTTAAAAAGGGTGAGTAATTATGAAGAGCAAATGTGCTAAGGTTAATGATTGTAGGGACAACATGATATGAGGCCAATGTAAAATATGAGAGCAATCTAAAATGAGCCTAAGTAAATGTTACCAAAACGTACACACCTATGAGAGTGTAAAGTTAATGAAGGGACCAGTCTCTATGAACACTTTAATGAAAGTATTGAGAATAACACATTTAATACTAATGATGAGATGAGAAATCATCTATTGAGCTATGATGTCCTCATACTAGAAGCCAGCTTCCATGACGTATGAGTTGAATGTAATGGAAGTTTATACTAATCACCGATAGACTAGCTATGAGCGGTGATGCCTTCTTTCGGAAAGCTCGGAGGTTCACTAAACTCTCATGATATGAGACTGTGCGGTATGTCGGGTATGGGTGTTCTTATATCTACTAGTCTTCAAACCTATAATATTAATATAGGAATCTGGCGGGGTTCAATTCCCATGAACGATAGCATGTTTTGGGGCCGGTTATTCCACATCTTTTCGCTTTGGGGTTTCATGAAACTAGATTTCATGATGCTCACATGATCTATGTCAGTTAAAGTTAAAGTTCACAATGAATTAATGAGGCCAACCTCTAATGACGCACATAATGAAACGAATGATACCAAAGATGTTAGGATAGGATAGTACAGAGGCGAGTTAGATTCAAGTAAAGATATTAGGTCATTCTTTGTCATTGCACAATGAACCCGATGAAAGTCTTAAACTACATCCTAGGTATAGCTGGTGTTTACAGTGGTCCAAGAATGAAATGAAATAAAGAACATATGAATGAATGAAGCAGAATCTTTGTTTGCTAAAGCAGACTCCCTCCTTGATGTCCCATATGTTGAGCCCTCATTTTTGGGAAGTCTTAATGTCAAGTCCATGATTCCAAGGTCCCATGGAATACGAATGAATGATATGAACAACGTTATGTGTTGTATGAATTATGATATGTGCTATATGAAATATGTTATGCGCTCTTTGCAAAATTATAAGTTTGATGATTCATGTTACACTCATTACATGACTTTAGAAATCAAAATTTGGAAGGTCCTGACTTTCCTAATCCAAATTTGGCAAGTCCACTGACTTGACATTCCATAAATCATATTGTTAGGAAAGAGCTATTATTTTTCATGCATGTCCTTGATGTGTGATTGCATATACCTATAATTAGTACAAGTATGTACTAATTCCATACAAATATCTACCTTTAGGTGCAGGCACAGGTGGACGTTAGATCTTACAATACGATGTTGCAGCTATCCGGACGTGGAGCTTTCATCCGGACTTAGTAGGCCCTCATGATTTTGAGGCTTTCTACAGTTTATCTAGCTTTGATGTAGGCATTAGCTAGTGGAGCATGTTACACTACTGTTGGTTTCCACTTTTATGTCAGACTTGGTATTGATGCCGTTTTGGCAAAAATACTTATAATGCAATTATGAATTTTTTCTTTCATTTGATTATCTCTATATTAGATGGTTGATTTGTGAACGCCTATGTTGCTAAGTTCAAAATGTTTATCATTAATTAAGAAGATAAAAAGTTAAAATTTTCCGCTAAAATTAACCTAAAAGAAGAATGAAATATGTAGGCTTGTCTGCGACCTCTGAGAGGTCGACGACGCCGGTCTCGTCTGGGGTCTAGACTCTGGTCCTGACAAATTTGGTATTAGAGCACTAGGGTAAATTACGATAATAATAAGTTAAGATCAACCACATTGAGTAGTTTCTAAGTCATGGTAGTGAATTGCACCACTATCCTGGATTAGAGATTGCATGATGTGTAGGAAAATTTCACTTCTTTTGATCTTATTGCCCCTTTCCTAATGTTTGACTTTCCTGATGTTATGAGCATTATTAAAATCAATTCCTGTGGTTTACTGAGAACGAACACTAGGAGAACTATTGGTTAGAGGAGAGGAGTAGCAGCTGCTAGGAACAATCAGGTTTTACCCCAGGCTCCAGCTGAAGGAGTAGCCATGCCATTTAACTCTACTGGGTTGACTGATGCTTAGGTGAGGGCAACTCAGGACCAGATGGCACAGGCCATCACCATGCAAGCTCAGGCCATGACTGACCACGTCAATATATAAAATATACAGAGAGAGAATCCACCGGTTCGCAGTATGGTTGACAGATTGAGGGATTTCACGAGGATGAATCCTTCTATTTTCACTGGATCTAAGGCTTCAAAAGATCCCCAGGAGTTTTGTGGCTGAGGTGAATAAGATATGGTGGCTGTGGGGGCAAAAAATACAGAGAAAGCAGAGTTGCCTTCCTATCAACTTAAGGATGTTACACAGATTTGGTGCAAGATGTGGCAGGATAGCCAAGCTTTTGGCGGAGTTCCAGTAATTTGGTAGCTGTTTAAGACACCCTTCCTGGAGAGATTTTTCCCTAGGGAGATGAGGGAGTCCAAGGTTGAGAAGTTTATCAACCTTAAACAGAGATCGATGACAGTTAAGGAGTATACCCTGAAGTTTGTGAAATTATCCAGGCATGGAACTTCTCTTGTGTCTAACAGCAGAGACGAGATAAGTAGATTCTTGATAGGAATTGTTGAGGATCTCGAGGAGGAGTGTAGGACATCTATGTTGCAAGACAACATGGACCTTTCCAGGCTTATGGTTCATGTCCAGCAAGTGGAGTAAAGTAGAAAGAGGAAACACACTCAGGCAGGGAACAAGTTAAGGCAAGCTGAGGAGAATTTTTCAAGGAAGAGTAGTACTAAAATCAGGGATAAGCCCAAGTTTAAGAAGGGACTCTTCCACCAAGGGGAGTCAAGTTCATCCAATGGTCTCCATAATAGGAATTTCGAGTCCAGAGTTAAGAGAAACAATGAAGTAGATACACCTCAGGAGAGACCACCTTGTAGGAAGTATGGAAAACAACATAGATGAGAGTGTATGATTGGAACTAGTGCATGTTATAGTTATGGAAAACCGGGTCACATGATGAAGGATTTTCCGATTAGGAGAAATCAAGAACAAGGGAAGGAGAGAGTTCAGTCTAATGTTCAAAGTGAAGAGGCTCCAAGGAGGCTACGATTCTTCGCAATCAAGTCTAGGGGTGCAGGGGGAGGCACTTCGGGAGAAGTCTCGGGTGTGTATGGTGTTTATGCACTAGTATGAGGTTAATATGTTTGAGTCATCATGGTGGTTGTCGATTTGTATGACTTATGTGTTTACTTATATTGTATGCATTGATGAGACTAGTTTAGGAAAGAGTTCCTTAGTCTATTAATGTGAAGCTACTAGTAGGTTTCAAGGATGTGCACCATCATGTTAATATGTGAATCAGATATTCACCAATGGGAAGTAATAAATTACCTATATATGCATACATCCTATAGACGACTTACTTATTGTTAGTAAAGATTAGTGTAATTAGGGGACGAATGTTCCTAAGGGGGGGATAATGTGACAACCCTAAAAATGGATATACTAAGTGATACTTAATGTGTCAAGAATGCCTATGATTAGACCAGGGTTCACACGGACTGATGCACATAGAACTGACTTCGAAACCCTTTCTACATCAAGGCTAAGTAACTTGGGGAGTTAGTTGAGCTAGGAGAGGTTGGGTCCAACCATGTAGGGCTCTCGAATACGAAAATTTACTCGCAAGAGTCTTTACCGGACTTAAAAAGAGTAATCTTAGGTCTGGAGGGTCTAGGGGTAAAGTGGTCTTTTTCCAGGCTAAAGTAATATCATAATAACCCTAAATATATAATTAATTATTTAATAAATAAGGTGGAGGGGCAATATAGGGAGAGAGAGCCGAAATTGAGCTCTTGAAGTGAGGTCTTGCTTCACCTGGGTCCGAACCTAGGTGTAAGCAATGAATTAATGTGATTTTTATTTAAGCTATTGAATTAATATAATTAATTTATAATTATTATTCATTATCTAACTTAAAAGAAAATAAAAATCAGATTTTTAATAATTAAGAAAACCTTATTTGACTAAATCCTAAAGTAGACTCCTAAGCCTAATATAACGCCTACTCTCTCAAGTCTGTCTCTCAACTCTCACGCTCAAATCTCTCTTGTTATTTCACACGAAATTCTCTGCAAAAATAAGCTGCAAAAACAGAAAATAAACACATTAGAAAACAATCAAAAGTTCTCTACGCTCAAAGAACTTACAAAAAAAATATTCAAGCAAGCAAGTTAACTTAAGAAACGAAAAGTTTGCATCATCTTCTCGACGGGTTTGTGTTGAAGGTTTAGGGGAGGTTTTGGATAGCACTTGGAATATGTGGAAAGCTAAAACAAGGTATGTGTTTTCTCTCTTGGAATCCTTTCTCCAAGGGAAATTTCTTTCTACAAAATTCAAACGTATGAAACTAGTGTTGTCCCCTTGAATGTTGAACTCCTTGTCCCTAGTCTCCTTCCGATTTTAATCTATATTCGGTTAGGAATCATGTATGGTTTCTGGTAGCTAAGTGTGAAATGTGATATTCTTTGTGATATTGTTTTTTGAAATAGCAAGCATGTTCAATGATGTCAACTGAAAATGATGTGGTGCAATATGTAAATGTTTGGTATTGTTGTTATCCATTTTGAAGTCTTGAAATTGTTTAATTGATGGCTGTAATTGAAGTTCATAAAATGTGTGATTTGTGATGTTCATATGAGGTGTATAGGACTGATTTTAAGTGGAAAGCTGCAGCTAAAACAACAATGAATCTACACCTAAGAATGTGTTAAACTAATCCATGAAATCTACCCCAAAAAGGTCTTAAATGATTCATGACTTTTACTAAGTTTTCAAGTGGAAATATTATTGAAAATAAGGTAGGAAAATGACTAATTTTCCAGCAAAAACAACATGTTTCGTTTAGGCTAAAGTTTAGAGGAGTAATCTGGAAATTTAATTGGTTTTAAAAGGGATGAGGCCACCAGGATTCGAACCTGTGACCTCATCCGTGTGATGCCTTAAATTCGCAAGAAAAGATATGGGGTTAGGGGGTATCGAAATGGGGGACGCCGACCGAAAGTGTAGAGCACAAAAATTCATAAAACAAATGGGAGGCGTGGGAATCGAACCCACGACCTCTAGGCAGTTAATGAAAGAAAAGAAAAATAAAAGAATGAAAGTGTGAGGCGTGGGAATCGAACCCACGACCTCAAGGCTGTAAAGGAGAAAGGGAGAAATAAAAAGAAAATAAAGTGAGTTTGTGGGGGCTCAATCCCACAACCTCATTGCCTATGCATAGCTAAGTCCAACTTTAAATAAAAATAAATTAAGGAGGCAGTGGGGGTTCAAACCCACATCCTCATAGTCCCTAGCGAATTAAAGAATAATTAAAGAGAGGATGTAGGGGTTTGATCCCATCACCCCATGGTCTATGCGAAATTGGACAACAGGAATTAAATAAAAAAATAATTAAAAGTGTTTGTGAGGGTTCGATCCCACAATTCTCTGGCCAATTAAGATGAGAATCTAAGGAGAAAAATAAAGATAGAATGTTGATGCTGGGCCTCGATCTAGGGTCCTAATGTAATCAAGACTAAAAAATAAAGTCAAAGAAAAATTTATGTGTTTTCCAAAGGGTTCGAACTTGGGTTCCCTTGACCTAATTTCCTTATTGATACATTAATCATACGTGAATTCAATGTTCAAGAATAATGCCACCTACTTAGATCGAAATCGAGATCTTGGCATACATACAAGATACATAAGTCTTGTACTACATAGTCTTAGGAAGATATGAGTCACTTAACAAACTACGAATGACGCCTCATGGCTTGTATGCATAGACCCATAAGTCTAGCATACGATTAAAAATAAGTGAAACTAAAATGTATGCAGTGAAATGATGAAACCCTAGAAGGGTTAAGTAAGAGTGTGAAACACACTAAATGGCCAAGTGCATTGGCATATGATGAAATGAACATTCACGAAAAAGGGGTGAGTAATTATGAAGAGCAAATGTGCTAATGTTAATGAATGTGGTTACCACATGATATGAGGCTAGTGTAAAAGATGAGAGCAATCTACAATGAGCCTAAGTAAATGTTACCAAAACGTACTCACCTATGAGAGTGTAAAGTTAATGAAGAGATCAGTCTCTATGAACACTCTAATGAAAGTATTGAGATTAACACACTTAATACTAATGATGAGATGACAAATAATCTATGGAGCTATGATGTCCTCATACAAGAAGCCAACTTCCATGACGTATGAGTTTAATATAATTGAACTTTATAGTGAGCACCGATAGACTAGATGTCAGCAGTGATGCCTTATTTCGGGAAGGGCGGAGGTTCATGTAACTCTCATTAGATGAGACTTTCCGGCATGACGGGTATGGGTCTCCTTATATATCCTAGTCTTTGAACTTATACAGCCAATATAGGAATTTGGCAAGGTTCAATTCCCATGCATGCTAGCATATTTTGGGTCACTTTGGACGGTGATTCCATTTCTTTTCGGTGTGGGGTTTCATGACACTGAATTTCATGATGCTCACATGATCTATGTCGGTTAAAGTTAAAGTTCCCAATGAATGAATGAGGTCAGCCTCAAATGATGGACATAATGAAACGAATGATACCAAAGATGTTAGGATAGGATAATCAAGAGGTGAGTTAGATTCAAGTAGTGATATTAGATCATTCTTGGTCATTGCGCAACGAACCCGATGTCCCATATGTTGAGCTCTCATTTTGTAACGACCTGTTTAGTCGTTTTGAGCAGCAGATTTTATTTCTGGAAAATTGGCTGAGGAAACGGACCCCACGACGGAATGTCACAGGCACGATGGACCGTCGCAGGGTCTCGTTTCAGCATACTTAGAAATTTTGAAATTGGGTACTGAAAATCGACTCTCTGTAATCTGTGACGGACCTGCAGGACGTGCCGTCACATCCACGACGAGCCGTCGTAAGCTCGTCCTGTCACATCCACGATGAGCCGTCGTAAGCTCCCGTTGCAAAACACTTCAACTCTTGAGAAATTGGTACGGGAAACGAGTCTCTGACCGTCAGGACGGAGGTGCAGGACGGACCGTCACAGGTGTGACGGGCCGTCACAGTCCACTTGGATTTTAGGAGGTTGCGACGACCTGCGTGACGGACCGTCGCAGGCATGACGGGCCGTCACAGGTTGCGCAAATCCCAGGCAGAATCGGATTTCCTTACACGTTTTAAGGGAAGTTTTGGACTAGTCTTTCCTTAATTATAAAGTTAGAGGGTTAATATCAATAAGTCTAATTACTTGGGGGTTAAAAAGAGGTAACCTTAAGTTAATTAGTGGGTTTTATTGTCCTCTTTTACACTTAATTATAGGTTAATTAGGGTAAAAGAGAGAGGGCTTGAACATAAGAAAACGGAAAGAACAAGAAAGAGAGAGAGAGCGGTCGATCAAAGGGGAGAAAACTGAAGCTTGGGAATTTGCTTGATCACTAGTCTTCGGTGGAGGTAGGTTATGGTTTTTACGATATTCGTAGTGA